>NW_009917733.1:0-88831 GCF_000696875.1 Nestor notabilis | reverse complement strand
AAAACCAAACCGACTTCTGAGCCCATTTCAAACACTTCCCTGCTACTGTTGCTGTAATTGCTACCTCCATCTGACCCCACAGCACTCCGGAGCATTGCTCTGCCACCACGCTCTACAGCTCTTGCACCTGCTGTGAAACACCTGAATCCTCCTCCTGCCTTACCATGGGTCTGACCATTCAGCTGCGAAGTGTGGTGCTGGAGGGAAGGCTTGGGGATTGTGTGGGGTCTAGTACAGATCCTCCCCTCTAGCCCAGACTTGCTTCCATCATCTATCTGGTGGTTGGCACTGACTGGCATCAGTCACTACCCTGGCAGCCTGCTGGGGGGGGGGGCACCCTGCTCCCCATTTTAATGGTGATGCAGGAAGGACAGACTGCTCCCACACAGCAGCCTCTCTGCTCTGCAGTGCTCCCCCAGCTCCCAACTCCATGGTGGCTGCCTGATCTTCACTGCCCTGAGAAAACCCTGGGCAGTAATTTGCTTTGGATGAAGCACCTGGTGCACACCCAGGTCAGCTTGTACACCATTAACTTCACTTACTGCCATAGGCGGCCATGGACTTGAAGAAACATTACGCACTATGGCTGCAGAGACACTGCTTCTGGCTCCTGACACAGTGACGTATGTGGTGTTCGGCACCTGCTGTACCCCGACAGGAGGGCTCCTCTTCCTCAGCCTACAACGGCAGCCAGAGCTCACCCCTTCGCTCTAACGCATCCAGGCGGAAGACCAGAGCAGGGAGCAGTTACACCAGTGCTGCAGGCAGATCTCTGGCCTGATGGGACAGCAACAAGTAACCAACATCGTGAGCCTTAGCGGCGTGTCTGTGGCGAGATGAAACACACTCCCAGCCTGCTGTGGTGGCAGTGCTGGTGGACATCCAAAGAAAAGAGCAGAGGACCACACTGTTGCAGCTCAGCATTCAGGTTTAGCCTTGTTCCCCTGCAGAATTCAATAAGAGGGAAGGTCTTGGCCACCCCCTCCAGTGACAAAGATCCTGCACCACTCTCCACTGTGGTGGTATGCTTCCAGGATTCTGCTCCTTATTGCCAGTACCTCCCCCATCAAAACACATCAGATGTCCAACCAGTCTTTGGATATGCTTAATCTATCAATGCTCAAAGGAGGCTGGAGTGAAGCCCCAGACTCTGTTGTGGCTGCACAAAAAACCCAGCCCCTCCTGCCATTTGACTTTGCATTTCACTTCTCTCCCTGGTAAAAAACCTGCTCTTACCCAAAACAAGTGCTCCAGGAAGCTGGGATTATCAGACCTACATCCATCCCTTGCTCTGTGCTCTCAACATACTTCAGGTGGTACTTGAAAGTATTCTGGCATTTGCTTTCCATCAGTAACAGGAACCCTTGACAGCCACACCGCCTCTTTGTGCTCCAGCCAGGGCTTGGTTTATCCAAATCCGACGCGGTGCAGATGCTTTTAGAATGGATACTACTTAAAGGTATTAGTGAGACCGAGTGCCATTATCTTAACCTTGGCCTTCAGGCATCGCTGATCCTAGTGGGCACCAGCCAAGTGGAACCATCCTCCAATCCAAGCAGTTTTACCAGCTTTTATTAGAAACACCAGCACATTTCAAGTTTCCTCTTTTTGATCACAAATATAGTATTTTTCCTCTTTTTTAAGTACACAGCATGAGACACAGCATCAGGGCTTTCCATCTTTTTTTTTTTGTTCTTTTTACAGCACTTTCTTTCGGACAAGCTTTGGGTTAATGTTCACTGACCTCACCCCAGCCCCAAATTTTGACATCTTGAATTGCTGTAGACAATGGCGTGGGCAGATGAATCCAATGGTGGTGAAAAAGATACAACAGTGAAAAGTTTGCCAGTAAAGTTTAAGCGGAGACCCTCTACATTTAGAAAGAATGAAGCAACGCCACAGCACGCTGCTCTTTGCACAGGATGGGGATGAGAGTTGAGAGAAATCGTTCTGCTCTTCTCCCCCCATCCTGCTCCAACACTGCCAACAAAAACATTAAGGCTGGAGGAAGCCAGGAGTGCCCAGTGCTCCCACTGCAGCAGGATACCTTGCTGGGTCTGCTGCAGATCCTGTGCCAGGCGCATGTAACCTCACGGGCTGAGGGGTGGTGGTTGAGACCAGCCATGGTTTTTAGCTCACACCTACAACTGGGAAAATTTCCCGGGAGCTTTTAACTCCCAGAAAGCAATTCGCTGCCGGGGAGGAGGGGCAAGTATCCCAGGGACATGAGGGCATGGTGACAGGATATTAAAGGGAACATGTACATGATTTGTTATTTTTTATTCCACAGAAAACCCTCAAATCTAGACTCAGAGTTAACAGCAGAAAAATAGTGTTAAAGTCAATAGGTTCATATTTTACTGTAGACTAAATAAATTAGCCTAGAATTAACTCAATACTCTCTATTTTCCTTTCATTGGTGATCCTTCTCTAAATTAATGCAGTTTTTAAAAAGCAACGGCTATTAATAATTTATTCCAGTTAACCCTTATGGATGAACACCTGCAAATAGTCAATGGATGGGAACCATTCCCCGCTCCTCTCCCTCCCCAAAAAGGAAACAATCACTAAAGGGTGTTGTAAAACAGACATGCTACCTACAATACTCCATGGATCGCGCCACTCCTACCGCTGCCTCTGGCTGCTCTGTGTAATGAGTGAATATTCATAGCTATGTCTTACAAAGAACATGATCCAAAAAATATATAAATAAATAAAAACCTTAAACATTCTTACATGGATTTTAAAGAACAGAATACATGTTAAAAACTTCAGTAATTTATATCAATTTTAAGCAATACTTTATATACAATGGAAAAAAGACATGCATAGTCCAAATACAATGTTGAAAACAGCATTTTCATAACAAAAAACCCAAACACTAAGTGTTAATACCATGTACATGAACTCAAGAAGGACCACCCTTTTTGTCTGTTGCACACAGTTTATTTAACAATATGATATTATAAGTAAGAAATGAGTTTTTTTGTCGTGGTTTTTTTTTTTTTCTTTTTTTTTTTACCATTCTATACAGTGATTGAATCTTCTTGGATTTTCTTGTTTATAGTAATTATAGCGCTTGCATGATTTACACTAGAATTGCTTTTCCTCATTTCAAGTTTCACACAGAAGAAAGAAAGAAAAGAATGCTTCTTCTCTATTCAAATCAGCACGGTCTAAGAGTGATCATCCCTATTTTCATCTAAAACCAGTTTTATCAGAGAAACAAAGCAACAATTTCTACATCTGCAAGACAAGGATTTTGGCATTGGCCAATGTGTGGTTTTGTGTGCAAGAGTCCATTCCTATCTTCCCAGGGGTAATACTTCAAATGCCTGCAGAGTTCGCTATAGAAAAACAAAAATCTTCCCACAACGTGTCAAAGTTACCGGGATACATTATAATGTTGCATTATTTCAGGAAACAGTTTCTGAATATTATTTTTTTTCTTCTTTTAAACGCAAATGTTTAAAGTCTTGAAAATACAAATAAAAAATATGAATATAATGAACTTGTTTTCCCCATTAAAAAAAAGGTATGAGTCAACAGCAACAAAAAAATAAAAACCAAAAAAACCCACAAAAGAGACCAGATATTTTAACCGCCTGGCTTTAACAAAAAAATATATTCTTTGTATTGTTTTTTTCTTTTTTTTTTTTTTTTTTAAACAGCAATTCATTCTTCCATGTGTAGGAAGCAGCAGTTCCATCCAGGATTCAAAACAACCCAGATGTCTGAATTTTCAGTACAAAATGTCCAAGAACACGAAAGGAAAAACAAAAAACGAAACAAAAAAGTGATGCTCCCATAATGCTACAAACCCTCCACAAATTTTTCTAGTGTGTCCCCAGTGGTGTCACCGACCAGAGACAATTCGTTAGACAACGCACTCCTGTTCGGGGTGTTTAGTTGTGGAAGCATTGCACTCTGTTCTGGGTTGCCCAAGTGTCCCTGATCCATGGAGCTAGCCATAGTAACTGCGAGTCCTGGGTGGGGGGAACCAGTCTGGGGAGAGACGTGGTGAGGTGACGGTTGGGGCTGTATCCTGGGTGATGGGCTGGAATGTGGTGGCTGGGACTGGGGACGGGGAGACTGAACGGGTGCTGGGGACCGCACCTGGTTGCTGAGGGAGGTGGCGATCTGCTGGCCAGGGAGATGAGACGCCTGCGGTTGTCCTGAGAGCATGTGCTGCTGCGGGCTCATGGGGTTAGGCTGCCCGGGGGACCCTATCTGCTGCTTCATCTGCTGCTGTTGCAGGATCCGCTGCTGCAGTGCTTGCTGGATGTTGGGTGTGCCGTCGGCCCCCATGCCGGGCTGGCCCATCTGGTTCAGCTGCCCCATCTGAGCCATCTGTCCCATGGAACCCCCCTGTATCGATATATGCTGCTGCATCCGCTGCTGCTGCATGGCTTGAGGGGAAACTCCTGGTCCTTGAGGCTGGCGGGACCGGGTTTTGGGCTGCACTCCGTCCCGTCCCCCCCTTGTTGTTGCTGCTGCTTTTGCTGCTGCTGCAGTAACTGCCGCCTCAGGATCTCTCTGTACTGCGGACTCATGTTTGCCATGCTCGGGTTGTGGCCAGGGTTCATAATGTTGATTGCTTGCCCCTGGGGATTCATGGCTCCTATCCCTTGCTGCTGGGGAGGAACACTCGGTCTCTGCACTCCTGCTTGCATCGCGTTCATGTTCTGCAATCCTGCTTGCGCGTGCATGCCTGGCTGCTGCATGCCGGTCTGCGGCTGCTGCATCCCAGGCTGGGGCTGTATGCCTGCTTGTGGCTGCATCCCAGGCTGGTTTGCCACGTACTTGGCTGTTCTTTGCTTTATAAAAGCTGCCATAAGCTGAGGGTTGGACTTAAGGATATTAAGAACCTGCTGTTGCTGCTGTGGAGAACTTGGTGATTTCAAGGTCCTCAGTAAGTCCTGAAGTGCATTTGGGGGGATGCTCCGAGGCGGCTGCTGCACACCCGGCATCCGCGGCCCAGCCACTGCCTGTGGTGTTGCCATTGGCATAACGGGCCTTGCCATTCCTGGCTGCATTGGTTGCTGCTGTGGCATTGGAGGCGACTGCCACTGCCCAGGCTGCATGTTGGGCATCACTGGACCACTTACAGGGTTGGGCCGGGGTACATTCATGCTGACTTGCTGCATCTGGTTCACTGAACCCACTGTCGGATTTACTAGCCCTGGGCGACCAGGAGGCAAACCATTGTTAATGTTGTTGACCCTGTAGAGCTGCTGCTGCTGCTGGGCAGCTTCTCTCTCAATCTGTCGAGCTGCTTCTACTGCGGCTGGTGGAGGCTGAGCCGGAGGTGGAGGTGCAGATACTGGGTTTGCAGGTTTTCCTGTTGAAACAGTAGTAGGGGGCTGAGTTCTCGATACACTGGGAAAGCCAGCCGGTGACATACTTACAGGGGAAGGCTGGGGCTGGGGAGGAGGCTGCGGTGTTTGCGGTGTACTTGGCTGCTGTGTAGGGGTACCAGGTGTTGCTGAGGTAGGAGAAGGCAAACTTTGCTGAGGCACGTTTCGGGTGTTCATGGTAGCCATCCTTCTGCGCATGAGCTGAGCCTGCTGCAGGCGATGCTGGATCTGCTGCTGCCGAAGCTTGTGTTTGATATTGAGACAGAATGGCACAGGGCATTTGTTCTCTTGGCAGTGTTTGGCATGGTAGCAGCAAAGAGCTATGAGCTGTTTGCATACTGGACAGCCACCATTGGTCTTGCGCTTGCAGCCCTTGGTGTGCTGGACAACCCGTTTCATCTTCTGGCAGGATGGCAATGAGCAGTTTGCATTGCGGCACTGGCAGGCATGGACAAGGGACTGAATGCAGCGCTGGATGCTCAGTCGTCGTGACTCCTGGGGGCTCTTTGACTGCTGCTCTCCTTGGCTGTTGCTCTCATCATCCAGACCCAGGCCCCACTTAACCATCTTGTGGTCATGACTCTTAGTGTTGTAGCAGTTAATGCAGAGGTCATAGTCCTGCAAGCAAAGAAAACACAAGAGTTTGGTTGTCTACAGAGTACTAACCATACCAGGAGAAGATGAGAAAAGTAGGAGGGGTGGCTAGGTGAGCAACATGAGCGTGGTGCAGAAGCATGCTCTGGGTTTCAGTGGGTACAAATGCACAGAACAAAAGCAGGACAACAGCCAGTCACTGTCAACAGCCGCCTGTTTCAATTTACACCTCACACACTGAGGGAGAGAAGCAACTCTGCAGCCTGGAGAGACAGTGGGAGTGGACCTTTGGGGCAGGGAGCATGGGGCGGCTGAGGGCAGATGCCACCTCAGCAAAGTGAGCCCACAATCACAAGTCTTGACTATTATCAGTAACAACACACTGAGGCGCTGTAATTGTATCTTCATTTTATTACATGAAGTCTGGCAGGAATTGGCTTTGTTTTTCCCTTTTGATCAGAGGAACTAGTTACTTTTCTGGGATGTCTACCTGGATAACCTATGGAAGGAGAGCCAAACCCTCCAAACTAGTAAGACAAACTTACTGTCCCTGCCTGAAAGACTGAGTTTGGCTCTCCATTTAGCTGTTCTTAGTGCAATTACTGACTAATAATTACCACCCTGAAATATGTATTTTTTTCTATCTCTAAAACCACCCTCAAATCAAGTGCAAGTTTCATGCTATGACAGACATAAACCTGAAAACCTGCTCAGCTCCCACCCATTTTAGTTGCCCTGTCCTTTTTTTGGCTGGAGGAAGAACACTCTCTTATACAGAAGCACCCAGCAGAAGCCTAATGGCTATACCTCCGCCCACCACTTAATTCCCTCAGTGTGTACGATCCATGTCCTTCAGTCTTGCCTCAATAAGCCCTGTTCACTGCTTTCCTCAGAGGGATTAATTAAGATTTCCACTACAAACCTGGCAATAACTTGCACTGTAAAAACTAAGCTGCACTTATTCAATTTCCTTTTATTTTTTTGTGTTTGACTACAGCCAGAAGTCATCACAAGTCCTCCAGAGGCCACCTCCTCCTCCTCAAGTCCAACAGTAACTCCACACATAATTACTTTCTAACATAGTTCAGTGGAAGTGATCTATGCTGTAAAAGTAGTAGTCATTAAAAGCATTGAGCCAGATTAGGAAAAAATTATTTGGTCTGATCTGAAGGGCAGGTAACTACTAATGCTGGGCTGAAGAGAGAACGATGAAGAGTTGTGTCAGCTCCTCACCCAGCTTTGTAGCAGCCCAGACACACACTGACTGTGCTCCTTACAACATGAGGTACCACATATAAAGCAGAACAAAAGCTACACTGCAGAAAAGTAGCTAACTTCTCTTGTGGACATGCATTTAATGTGGATGAGCTAGTGCTCTACAGATTCAGACTAGTCTGAATGCAGTCATACCCTACCACTCAGTCCTGAAGATCTTTAACTTAAAAACTTGTCTATGCAGAGGAGCTATACTGGAATAAATGACGCAGCAGTAGCCATTCTGGAGTACTGGTGTTTTCCATGTTGAGAAACTAAATGCAGTTAATCTAGAAAAAGAGGTACTCCACTGTGGCAGTCACCTTTAAGGGTTAGCAGCCCTTTTATCAAGATAGGCTTCATCTGGAAAAACTTTGGGCAGTATCAAGAAAAACCCCAAACCACTATGAACCCTTAAGCTCAGCTGTAGAGCAAGAGAGAGCAGAAATCTCTGGCGATATCCACCTACCTCACAGACAGTGCAATGCCACCTTGTTTCCACATGATGTTTGCACTCATTGCACGTATAAACAAAGCGATCCTGCCCTTGAGTATGCAGTTCTACCAGCATGCAGAGTGTGGACCACTTGGACCGGCGCAGTGAGGAGAACTCCCAGTGCTTATCTCTGGCTAAGGTGAGGAAGGCATCTCGCCCATCCATCAAATCACAGCTAAGTAATGGATCAGGGTCCACAATGGGAGGCAGAGTGTTAATTACAGGCCCAGCATGTAAATGAATCACAAAAAAGACCTGCAGATAAATAGGGGAAAAGAAAAATCAATGAGGTTAGATCATCTTGCAGAAAAAAGCTCATGTTCTGCTGCAGCAATGCTATGCTACAAATGTTATCTAATTAACTTAGTTTAAGCTAATCTCTTCCAATATATTCTTACAAACCAAATATTTATTGTGCAATCACAAGCTTTACTCCTTCTGATTTTTCAGTTCTGAGTATCATCATGCCTGGATTTACAGGAATAAAATAATCCCTTTACGCAGTGTATTTTGACAGTACCTCTTTATGCTTCTCCATAGTGGCATACAGCTTCTGAGACAGATCATTGGACACATTTGGCATGCTGGGTTTCTTCTTGTTAGCTCTGCTGATGCTACTCTTATTCTTGTTGGTTTTTTTGTTGTTCTTTTTCTTGGCGTTTTTGCTGTCACCCTGGCTTCCCTGCAATAAATGCAGAGGAAAGATGTTACACTTTATATAGAGCTCTCTCCCATTCACTGTAGCTGAAAGTGAAACACTTCTGCTGACAGTAACAGACCTTTGTTCCAATACCTTCAAATCAGCAATACTGTGTTAAATATATCCGATCTTCCAGGAAAAATCAAAAGCCAAACTGGTAGACAAATTCAAACACTCTTTAAAAAAAAATAATCAAATGTTTAAAGTATGCATATATATTAAATAATTCCTATTATACTTTTTTTTTCATTATCAAACACTGTTACTTCAACTTCCACTGCTTGCTTTACAAGATCTCATAGATACCTGATGAAAACTGAGTTACAAATAAAATGAACTTAAATTCCAGAAGTGCAGTATTTTGCTTCGTTGTGTATCTGGGGTTTCACATACTTGCTTGAGCTCTCATTTAATGTATGTTCATTTGTATTGAACAAATTTAGGGCTAGTACACAGGTCAAAACATGCAGGATTTGAAACTAACAAAATACCTTAATCTGAAGACTCAAAAAAAGATGCCCAAACTCCCCAAAACCTTCACTTGTGTCTAAGTTACAACAACACAGACCACAGTGACCATATACTGAATACCAGATGTAAGTAAAGAGTAAAAAATAGCAGATGATGCTATTTAGATGACCCGTGGAAACAGAAATAACTTTAAGACTTCTCATGTCCTTGAAAAATAAAAACCCAAGGTCTCAGCAGGGAGCTCACCACTCAATAAAAACCCCCTCTCTAACTGCTAGAATATTAAAACAGGCTACTGAAATACTCTGAGAGATATATATATACATGCAAGAAGGTTTCATGAACACTATGTACAAGCAAACACAGGCTTTATCTGCAAGCACATTTATTCAGAGAACATGAAAATACTCCAGCTGAAGCAATTATATATATACACTGTTGCCATCCTTCCATTCCATTAATTAGGCTTAGATAGGAATTGCTTGTCCAACTGTGTTTTTTCCATAACTAATTTTATGAACTTTTTGACCAAACCTGTTTGGAAAGTAAAATTATACTATTTTATGGAAAACCAGACAGAGCTCTAAGTGATTTGAAGGTATTCAGAAAAGAGTTACTGTATGTTCCCACCTCTGCTTCTCTGGAAGCTGGAATTAGGGCATGTCCTGCTTTGCCTAAGTATTCTACAGCACCAATAGAATTGAAAGTTTAAACACCAAAAGGGAGAACAGATTGAAACTTAGGTAACAGTGTAAGTTTTTTTTTTTCTACTGCACCTTTAGCGAGTTTATATTTGATCAATTGTACAAAGCTATTCCAACATCAATGGTGTGAAGTGGGAACATAAGGATGTTAACAGTCAAGGCTGCACCTTCTCACTTTGGGCAGACAACCTGTACCAGTTTCACAGTTAGCTGTGCTGGGCTTTTCAAAACACCTTTTTTCCCCTCTTAGACGTAGAAGTTTACCGCTGTTGTTTTTTCTGGAAGGGCATACTATGATTTATTGAAAGTGATACTATTAGCAAAAGAGGACTGCAACTCAAATTCCAAGCCTTCTCTTTCAGTTACTTTTACACTGCTGTGTTTATTGGAATATTTCAATATTAGAAGTTACATTTAGAAGGAACAAGGTGAAAACTAGTAACTTTATGATTCTATAAAGAACATAGCAACAAGCTCTATTAGCTTTGCAGGAGCCACTAAGGTTTAACAGAAGGAACTTTCTGACCCAATGAAATTGATGGATTAAGGTCTACCACTCCACATCAATCCCATGTAATACATACTGTATGCAAATTGCCATGGCATCTAAGCTGAATGTAGTTTTTCCCCAGTTAAAGCTTTTGGTTCCACCTCAAGCTGCTAGACTTCAGATTTTCCTACTATATTTATTTTCAAAACACCTTGCTGCAGATCACAAGTAAAGGAGAGAGTACAGAAGTGCCAAGACCATTTACTTACAATCAAGACAGAAATAAAAATGAGTAATGAAATTCTGGCCAGGACCCTGAAAAACTACGTTGTTGAGTTTTTGTTTTGTTTTTGTTATGCACAAAGAGAGAATGCTGGTGAAAGAAAACCACCACGAGGATCAATGTTTCACATCGATGCAAAGCTTGCAATAAATACTTCGAAATTTCAGCCTCCTACTGAGGCAACGACTACAATTGCCTTTGCTTAAATAACAGCAAAATATTTCAGCTTTGAAAAATAAAGCATCTTTCAAAATGAAAATACTGAAAGTGACATATGAAGGTGTGAAGCGGAAGCACAACGAAATAATTGCAAGCAAATGTACAGTGATGATGCAATCCAAAAGTAGCTTTAAAGATTTTTCTGAGAACAGAGATACTGAACTGACATAACTTCTGATTCTGTAAAAGTACAAAAGTCACAATTCATCAGTATACTATTACCTAAGAGGAAAACCAGAAATGCAGTTAAAGGGAACCCTGATTTAACATCGGATGTGAATGACCCTCTTTTCTCACTTACTGGATGTGAATTCTCTGATTTATTAAAGAGTTAATTGTCAGCTTTGTAAGCCAGAAGCAAATATAGCATATAAAGTTAACTCACCTCTGTGGTTTCACTAGCCGCAGTACTTTCTTCCTTTTTCCTTTCTTCCTCTTCCTGCTCCAACTCCTTAATGCTTTCTTCCAGCACATTGGGCCAGAAATCACCTTCAAAGTAAGGCAGCTCCTTGGCACTTGTCAGCCTGTCCTCAGTTGCTTGTTTGAAGATGTCCTGTTAAGCGTACCACACAATGCCAAGAATAAATAAAGACTGCTTAGAAGAGAGGAGAACCAGAGACCTGATCCAGTGCTCCACTGAACAGCTGTGTCTCAAAGCCCATGGCCCAACCCACAGGCTTTCTTTTCTAGGTGCTGCTCAAAGCCTCACCTGGCAGTATTGGTAACAGCCCACTCCCTGTTTCATCTTAGAAAGACAGCTGCCAAGGCTCTCCTGGACCTCCATCATGTGATTGGTTCATGTTCCTGACATCATGGGAGAGACTACACTACCCCTGGAAAACCTAACCACCCCCTCCCTGGTAACTGCCAATTCAGCATGAAGCCTACAGTGCTTGGCTTTTCCTACACTAGACAAGAGCAGGAACTGTTTTAATGACAGCAAGTGTGTCTCATCCAGCCCTTTCCCTTACAAATTCAAAAATGCATAAGCACTTCAATGTATGAGTCTGGGCTGTGCATCATAGGTGCAATGAGCCTGGTAACTCCAGAAGAATTGCTAAATGCACTGTACATCTATTACACAGGGAAATATTGAAGTCTGGTTGTGGTAGGGGGATTGTGTGCAGCCTGTGTCATTCACTAATGGCTGGCTGAAGCTCTGGGGGCCACCTGGACAAAAAGAATGGGGACCACCGAGAGGAGAAGGTATTCTGAAAAGGAACAGGTACTTCATACAGTTGTTCTGGAGGTGGTTCTTTAAGGTGCATTGTGTTCAACGAGCACAAACAACACAAGCCAAGTTTCTTCTCTGGATTAACTTCAAGATGACCTTAGCAGAGACAAACAGATTTTCTAGTTCTTTGCTATGCCAGATCAGATGACAAAGCTTACTATACATTGTTCTACTCCTCACATTTAGAAACTGTCACTGGCAATCAAAACATCAATTTTTCCAGCAAGTCACTACCATTAAGAAATTCTTGTGAATTTTATCATGTAAAGAGTGGCAAATGCTACTTTTGCCATCTTGAACATATTTCCTTGGTTACACATGCAATATTCTCCAGTTATGAAAATAATCTTTCTTCAAGTGAAGAAGCTGTTATATAAGCAGTTTTTTTGATTTTACACTTAGTGGGTCCAGTATTCCACCTGATCCTCAATAATCAGCAGATAAACCTTGTATAAACCTTAACAAGCCAAATACTTCCTTGCCTAGAAGACTGCAGTGGAAGACAATACACAAAGGAAGGTTCTGGCACAGTTCTCTTAATGCAGAAACCAAACCTAAAGAATTCAGTCTGAAAGCCAGACCCTCCAGAAAATCTAAGAAAACGGAGGCACCAGGTGAGAATAAAACTCCTTGTTCAACACTACCACAGTTTCATGCATTACGAAACTCTATTAGCTAGCTTCAAACAAAAGCCCATAAAAATTAATTCAGGAAGTACAGTAGCAAACCTTGTAGTCATGAATGATTCTCTCAGCAAATGCCTTGTCCAACATCTTCTTATACCATTCTTGCAATCGTTTGGGTTTGGGTATTTTCTGATCAGGTGGATGGCAATGAAAAATATAGTCATCTCCTTCACTTGGGGGACAGGCCCAGATATGTCCTGTCACATACCTGCATTTCACACACAAGGAAGAAGTTTTAACCATTCTAACATCTTAAAATTAATTCAAACTGAGATATAAATTTGGACCTCCTCCTTTTTTTTTTTTTTTTTGGTAACAAATGCTGAGGCAATAACCTCTATTTATACAAGAGACGAGAAAAGGCCTGGGATACAATAATGAAGCTTAAACATCAATTGAACCTCTGATAAAAACCCCAATATGCTGTCAGTTTAAGAATCCTAACACCATGTTAGTGATAAAATTCAAATTTCTCCACAGACAAATTTGTCTCTCCACAGAGGCATTTGTTCCACACATCTCAGATCTGGCAGAAGGAAAAAGAGACCATCCCAAGTCAAAAGCTACTTAGTGTCCTGAATTAAAAAAACAATACAAAATGGTTTCTTTCTTTACAAAGACCTCACTTACCCAAGTTTCTTCACGTACTCCAAATATCCAATGAGGATTTCATGATAAACTGCAGTCCGGAGACAACGGGGGCGGAAGAAATGAATACTATCTAGATATGATATGTACACACGCCTGTAGGAATGAGAGAAGAATGACAGAAAATCATGTATAGCTGAACATCTGTTTTGTCTGCTGAGAACTGACTTTTGTATTAGATACGTATTCAGCCAGACTGAACAAATTAATGGTATTATTTTAACAAGTATTTAGGCATCTTAACATGGTATGAACAGTTCTCAAAAGCAAAAGACGGGTAGCATTTTTTAAGACAGCAAGAATACACAGAGAGGCAAAACTAAATACAAAACAATAAAAAAAGTTATAACATTTTTGTTGTGATATTTGTTTTCCTCTTCCAAGTCATCTGCAGTCATACAGGAAGACTTATTTGTGCCACAGAATTGAAACACATCTTCTGTGTGTTTTGTGGATAACTGTGGACAATTTACATTTGTCCACTAAATGTAGCAAGATGTCCTCTGTGCAAGAACCACCAGTATAGAGATAAAAGAGTACCTTGTATTTGGAGGGGGGCAATCTGAGCCATACTCCTGTACGTGCATGCCAAAGAAGCACACATCGACCCCATCTATCTCCTCAAACGCAAACAGAGCTTTGGTACGGTACGGGAAAGACTCCGACATCTCACCAGAGTCCACGAATCTGAAGAAGGGTGGTAGGAAGGAAAAGGAGTTAAAAAAACCCCACCACAACAACAAAAAGCTATTAAACCAGTGTCCAACCAGAAAGAGGAAATCCTTTTCAACCTTATTTTTAACTTACTAGAAATATTTATGCAGAAGTTAAACAGGGTCAGATCAGAGCTGTATAAAACAGGGAGCCCTGTTACTATAAAACTCATGGCAAGACAGTTTCCATACAGTTACCATACGAACGAACAGGCAAGCATTGAGTACAAGAGCATCCTCAGAAACCGCAAGCCTTGAAACATGGTACAGAGAAGAAAACCTGATGCATTATGACGAAGTGATGTAATGTGAACACTGTCTTCATGAATTAAAGCCAAAATACTTTCTAGAATAAACATTTTATGTTTTTCCTTTATGATGAGGCAAATTTAAAGAAACTTTGAAAAGCTAAGGTATTTATAAAAACACAATAAAATGAAGGAACAGTAAAGAAGAGAATCTCAGCTACTGTTCCAAACTAAACTACGGATTCTGTAATGCCAAACAAAACATGGTCAGACTCTCTCTCGAGATTTAGTAATACA
Source organism: Nestor notabilis (assembly GCF_000696875.1). Taxonomy (NCBI): domain Eukaryota; kingdom Metazoa; phylum Chordata; class Aves; order Psittaciformes; family Psittacidae; genus Nestor; species Nestor notabilis. Next base: position 74,437 of record NW_009917733.1, on the reverse strand, counting down.
AAGTCATAGTATAATCAAAACCAGGATGTCTCTGCTACACCCCAACAGCTGAAATACAAGTGTCTCCTCCTCTCAGTTAGTTTACTGCATACTGCTTTTTTCACCTTTCGTTATCTTATAAATGCCTGAATTTCAAAAACATGCAAAGGGATTAAGGCACAAATTAGCACCATTTTGAGATTTTTTGCAGGGAGATGTCAGTATAATAATAAAAAAATCAAGATCCCATTTATTGTAATTAATAGAACTAACCTTGATTTCATTCCTGGTTTCACTTCTACTGTCTTATCTGAACTTGCTACTACTCTGACAAAAACCTCTCCAGCTTCAGGATGATTCTGTCGCCGCAAGAATTTGTTTACTCTGTCTTCCAAATGGTTTCCTAAACGTGTAGTCTGCAGCCCTAGAAATCAAGGGGAAGAACATGACAACGGAAATGTTAATGCTGGAGAAATCACTGTTAAGTCAGGGTGTTACCATGCTTGTAAGGTCTTTCAGGTTGCTTCTCTGCATGGAAGCAGGCTTTTTTCCCTTTGTTATACCTCCATATGAAAATTTGATGCTTTTATTTATGCAGCCAAAATTAAAAAAGCAAACCCATCCATGCTTTTACCCAAGCCATAAATGTTCACACCCTATCGTGGAAGCTAAAACCACTATAGTGGGAAAATTACTTCGTGAGTGAACTAACAAAGGCAGCTTTACATCGCATTTCTAAATTTGCAGGCTTATTTTATGAACACTGCAAATGTTTTCTCCTAACAAAAACACTATCTGGCTGTTTGACAGAGATTACATCACTTTATAGATCTGGCTCAATGCCACACCTTTTCAGGCAAAGCAAAGCAAATCAACAGAAATGAAAAGCCTTTTGACTTCAATGGAGATTTCATTGCTTTTTCTTTTCAAGAGAGCTTTTAGATTGAATAGTTACAGTAATCTGCACATAAAGCTAAAACAGTTCTTGCACAGCAATAGAGGTCTTCAAAAGTTCAAGTCCACATATTGTCCAGATCCCCCTCTCCGTTTTTACATTTACAATTAGTTTTTGTAGGAATAGCTGATTTTGTAGTATTACACGATGTGATGGATTTCAAATAAATCCACAAATTACAGAAATTAAGTTGAAGATTTTGGTTTAAATTAAGAAAACAGAAGCAGTACACTGTTTTGACTTGAAGATTTATGACTATTTCTCTTACCCTGCTGTACTTATTTTACCAAGTAGTATTTCTATTTCATTTTTACAGTCAATCTGCTATCTTTTACAAAGTGATGGTGCAATGTACAGATGTTCATTTTACTAAAATGCATTCATTTTCAGCTCTCCATTGCTTCATTTTTCAGTTGTTATTTGGCTACTGACAGAAGGCTGTTGGTTCTTCTTCCTGGCTACAACCTTGCATACAGAATGCTGTATATCTATCCTAAAAAATTTTTTAGGCTCCAATACTGTGCAAAAATGCCACATATACTCGAAGGAAGACCTCACTTTCTACGGGATTTATATATTTAAAATTTAATTTTACAATCAGTTTATAGAAATGGTCAAATGTGGTAATCTTGTTTTACATCTTTTAGTCTGTCCCTGTGTCCAATGGGATTCTGTGGCTATGACTAGCACAACACATTCTAAGGATCATTTACCTGAGAGCCAATAATTAAACTTAAAGGCATGTTAAAGTAAAAATTACACTATGCCTCTTACTAATTCCAATACACTGGCCTTTCCCAGTGTTTCCCAGCCCAGTATAATACATTTGGCTTTCCATATATAATAAAGGGGCTTGATTTTAAAGGAAAGTCAAAGAATTCTAAAGAAAAAGCCCGAATACTTTCTGAAGAAATTATTTCATTTTGTTGGTTTCTCTGAAAACAAATCAGAATAAAAAAGAAACAGCTCAATTTCAGCTAATAGGTTGGTACATTTTTAGAAAGCCATTTTAGTTAACTCTACTGTCTTGTTGTATGTTCATTTTACCATCTTTTCAATGCTAAGCAACCAAAGGATATCTGCTTCCTTCCTTATGCTGCAATGCATTGAGACTTGAAAAACAAACAAACAAAAAGACCAGATAAGAAGATACAAAGAAAGAGGCTGAACAAAGATTACATGCACTGTAACAAAGGGAACCAAAGTCACATATTTTGATGTATTAGAATGTGCAAATTCTTTTAGAAAGCAACTGGATTTTGGTTCTTGGATACCTCTAACATACATACTTCCAATAAAGGCTCAGGTCTCAATGAAAATGGCAGTGCAAACTTGGAAAAAAGGCATCCAAACCGGTAACAGCACAGAAGACTTTCAGACTCACTGAGTACCAAAGTTCTGTTGCAGTAGCAATGGCCAGAGACTTGCTATAGCATGAGTAATTGGACAGATAGGAAGAAAATCAGACTTCTGGCTTACTGAGACTTTTTGTCGGGAAACTATTTTGAGTGACTTACTTGTCAGGATATCTTTTGTCTCTGCATTAGCTAGTGGTTAAGTAATATTTGTAGATTTTCTTGGTAAGAAACATACTTCAAAGGTTATGAATTTTCACAGCATAAGCTATCTATATGCTGGTTTATACGCTGCATTTGGCATGCTATCAGTCAGGTTTATGCAATCTACTTGCGATGTAGTTAAGATAACCAATTTGACTTCATATACATTAGGAATATGAATGTTACCATAATAGCTGAGCAGTAGCTTGCAGCTGAGGGATGTGCTATCTTGATTATCAGCAATTGTGCCAGCAAGCTTGAGAAAGGATAGAAATATTGACGGCAATTCATTAAGTAAAGGTTGTTATGGGGAGGGAAGGAGAGAGGAAACATGTTAATGTTTCAAACCTTCGTTGCTCATGTTTGTTTTCAAGTCAGTAGTAAGATCAAGGTTTTGACAACAAGAGCAAGCTTTCCTTCCCTGTTCTTATGTTTCCACTAGAGCACTGTTCAAGAAAACTGATCTCAAGAGCTGAGCCCACCAGTGGATTAACAGCTGACAGCAGGACTCAAGGGAAAAAGAAAACAAGGGGAAGGAAACGGAGATCAGTGGAAAGGAAAAAAGCACCATTATTTCCCTGTCCAGATTCCCAAAGAGCAAAATGGTCACCTGGAACTAAATGGCTGGTTACTCAAACTTTAAGCAATGCCACAGAACAACTGCAGACATACAAGCAATCACATACTTATTTAAGATAATTTACATTAATATATGCTGTACAACCAGCATACAATAGAAGAGACATCTATTTAAAACAGTTGCCTAAACCTACATTTTTATTTCATCATTTTATTAATGTTCTCTTACAATCTTAAACGATCTTTAATGAGGCTAATTTTAGTCTTTTAAACAATACTATCTTGCATGCGTTAGGTTACTCCAGAGACCGTTTTGATTACTGTAACCTAATACGCCTCATGCGGCATTATCATCTCCAAATTATCCCCCTTTGGATCTCTTATTATGCAATCAACCACACACGAAGTTACCAAGAAGTTCCACATTATTAATGCAAAACCATGCTCTTATTACAATTTGGAAGATTTAGGCTTGCAAAGTCATGGTATGACAAGGTAATGCCCAGAATTTCCAAGGACCAGAGAAGAACAGGGGAGGAATCAAGAGTTACTGCAAGTTCTAGTCGTTCAAGTGTCTGAATCACTCTCTTAGTTTCTACACTCACGTTATTTTTATTCTCTGTGCACTGACATGGCATTTTCAATGCTAGTTCCTACTCCTTCCCCGTCACACAAATCTGCATGAGTAAAAGTTATCAAATCATGTTCCCTGATGTTAAATACATGTAAAGAATGCCTATGTAAGGATTACTATGGAGACGGAGGCAACTTGACCCGGCATCTTTTGGTACACTCTTTAGTGCATGTTTCAACAATATTACGACAATGGTTACTTCCAAGAAAATCTAGGCACACAGTACAATTGGTTACTTCTTCTAGTGGACGGTTGCACTCTACAAGCAAAAGCTCTTCAAGTACATTAGTACTTGACATCACCACAGTACACCTGAAATGCAGCACAACTTGTTACTACATGTTATTTGAAGGGCAGAGGTGACAGTAATTTACTACAGTTTCAACACTACATGGAAACATGTTTAAATACAGTAAAGTGCATACAGCCGGATGTTTCCCTTGTTCTGTTTTCCCCTAATTTGTCTGAATCTTAGAAAAACAAGAACACAGGCACCAAATACCTCAAGCAGCATTAAAACCGACCACAAACACATAAAGAGCAGGTCTTTAAAACGTTGATTAAAATTCTGACAACTACTAAAGCCTTGGGCTACACTACTCCCCATTTGCAAACATTCCTGTACTGTTCATGGTGCCAACAGGAGGTCTCAATCAAAAAGCTATTAGGGGTGGCAGGGAGAAGATGAAAGTTGAAGATAAAAATAGAAATAGCAAACTCACTTTTAGCACTGAACTTGTTTTCTTTGCGTGTTCTACCAGTTTTCTTCAAGCAATTATCACAGACAAACCTATTGAGAAAAAAAAAAAATTGCCAAAAACCTTAGTATACACCCATTATATTGGCCAGCTTAAACCCAGTGTTTGAACCCATCTCTCCTTTTTTGAGGGACTTAAAGCCTTTATGAGCTGGTTTAATTCTGCCAAGCAGTTACACCTGCATTTGTGTTCTGCAGTATAGAAACTTATCTCCAACCAGCTTCCATTGTTTAATAATTTAGAAAGAAACCACAGAAACCTGCATACACGAACAAGTTGGTTTCATTCAATTTTCATCTGAATATACTGAAATGAGACCCCAACCACCAAAAAAAATGCATTTAGAAACACTTTATCCGTTTGTACTCAGCTCTTAGAAGGCAGTGACTGCACATGAAAGAGCAAAGGCAGAAAGTCTTGGTTGTATAAACTACACTGATTATTATACAAAGGGTAAAAAACACCAACAAACATCTTACCCTGAAGGCCAAATAATATCATAATGCAATACACAAATCTGGTGCATCTTCCGACCACACTCTTTGCAGTCAACAAACCTGAGAAGAAAAAACAGCAGACAATCACTTTAGTTGATAGGCAAGTGACTTCCCAGAATTCACCAAGAAAGAAGGACTTTCCAACCTTTTGCTAAGAACTGAATCAACTTCAGCAGGCTCAACATATGTGTCAATTTAAAAAACTGCTCATTAGAATAGTTTCAGATATACATCTATCAATCTTATGTGCATATTATATATGTATATAAAAATAAAATTGTAAAATGTACTGGTTTAAAAATGTGAAATGGGCTGCCACACATAACTTTTTCTGGATCTTTTCTATCCTTCCCTAAGCAGAGCTCTGAGTTTTTCTAGCTTCACAATTCTACTTAACAGTACCTCCACAGATTTAATTTTCAGCTATAACAACAACCATAAGCTGACTAAACAGCCATTCAACTTACTGTAGATGTAAAAACTAGTCATTTGTGAATCACTGTGCCAAGAGAAAATATATTAGCTTGTTCTTGCCTGCATGGGTCTGCTGTAGTTCGGTTTTGGTGGTGGTTGTTTTTTTTTTGTTTTTTTTTTTTTTTTGTGAAAATAGCATGTCAAAATTCTTTTTTTTTGGATGGGAAAAAACGTTAGAGCTTTTCCAAGTCAAGACTGCAATACTACTGATGAAGCCAAATGCATCGGGGTCTATCTCTGCAGTCTACCTTTAAAAGCCTATGGACGGAGCTCTATTTAGTATTTGCAAGGATAAGAAAAGGAATCAAAATGTATTGTGTTATCAAACTGCCAGGGAACAAAGGAGTATTAAGATAAAATGTTGCTTCAGCTAGTTAAGGACAGTAGGAAAAGTAGCACACTGCTACTGAAGGAATATCCAACTCAGCTTTGACCAAACTTCCTGAGGGGAACAAGAACAAGGGAGGACAATATCTCTTTCAGTGGGTTAAGCACTCCAGTGAAGTCTAGCTAAACAGAAGAGGAAAATGCCGAATTTGCCCATGTCTTCAGGGCTTGGTGTGAAAGGCTCTGTATGACACAGGGCCATTTTCAGCCAGTTGTGCAGTTCCCTGCAGAACACACCTTAGGAATTATCCAGATAAACAGAACTAGAAACTGCCATTAAAGCAGGCTCATGTTTTCTCCTTGCATATCAATACTACACATCACGTTCACATGTTGTGCTATGAACTCCAGAGAAAGATTTTGCAGCCTGTTTGGGCACAGATGCAGGGAAAAATTAAGGCTTTTTTATTCACTGCCTGATTTCTGATGTGCTGGCTAAAGGGCAAGATTAACTTAAGAAAAACAATGGCCTGGTACTTACGGCTCTGGATCTAGTGTATCATTTTTCTTCTTTTCAAACTGATCCTTAGAGATGGTTCTGGAGACAAAGAGTTAATATGAAAATTCAGTAGTACCTTTGTATCAGAGGCCAAGACAACATCATGCTTTTCTGAAATGCAGCAAATGAGCAAACCTCAAGTCTGAAGAAAGTGTATCAGTATTTGTTTTCTATTCAGGGAAAGCAATTCAGTTCATTATAAGCTACAGAAAGTAATTTTCCCATTTCACTTTCTGTGTAACTTAAAAGCAAAATAAGAGATACCCCAGTATACACATAAATTTAAGATCATAAAAAACAGGGGAAGCTATCGTCAGTAAAGCAGACACTTTCCAAAACAGCTTGTATTCCTCAGATCTAAGAGCATCTTATTTTCTGGTGAGGTTAAAGACAAGCCTTTGGTTTCATAAACAAAAGCTGTATTTTAAAAGGTGAGACATCAGGATTAGCTGAAGTCTTTAATTTGAAAAGGTAATGGATTAGTGATATTTATTTACATAGCTTCCATTCACCCCACTCCAACCACATTATCTAACATCTGCTACTCCCTGCAATCAGCCTATGGGCAGCTCTTGAGTAGCACAACTGGACACAAGCAACATTGGTGGGCAAAACCTCCTATTAGTAAGAAAGTAGACATTTCCCCATGAACACCACCACTGGCCATGGTGTTTTACTATCACATCAGGACTAGACATCATCCCTCCTATTTAAAAATGTGGCATGCAGAAGAAAGGAAGCAACTTACGTTTGAGGCTGGGAAGGGTCATCACCCAGGGTGACATTCTCCCCCTGAATTTCAGTGAAACACTTCTCACAGAAGTGATACCTGTCAGCAAGAAGGCCATATTTGGGTGAACTGGTCCAGCACAACATACAGCCACCCAAGCACGGAGCCACCAACCAGAGCAGGGCAGATCACCACGACGAAAGGGGGGGCGTTGTTGGTTGATTGATGGGTCAGTGTGGACAATGAGGAGGAACAGAGGGGAGGGGAGGGCAGGATTAGAGAACAGGGGAGGGAACAAACAGCACAGACATAAGAGGTAAGACGCAAACACCAAGACAACACAGAGCAGAAAGCCAAGGCAAAGCACAGATTAGCATTCGGTCTCATTTTATACATTACTAACAAGTCGTTGGGTGTCAGATTCAAAATTTGGGGAGGATTAATAAAGTAGCTACCACGTGCTACATTCGTATGGGCTTCAAATTTAAGAATTTGGATTTGATTTGCATTACTTAGGAAAAAATGCTCTTTGATTACAGGCTTGCGACTGACCCGAGTTTCCTTTCGGTAAAAAAGCAGCCTGTCAAAAAGCTTTAAGAACACATTTATTACAGATTTAAGTGATCAGAAAATATGCTGAAAGCATTTACTGATTGTCAGTAAGAACTGTAAAAGCTGAAAAAAAGTCTATAAAAATCTTAAATTCAAAAGTTATTTGACTGTAAGATTAAATGTGACCAATTGCTCAACTAATATTCTTTAATATAAATGAAACCAAATCCATACTCTAGACAAACATTCAACAGAAATGCAATTGTGGGTCAGAGTTTCCAGCCATTTATCTATATAGGTGCAATATATGTATATATGTGAACAACATTAAATATTGTACATACATACATTTATCAGGGTACATTAAAGATGTGGAATTAAGTTTTACAAATTGAATGAGGCTAGGTATAATTTTTGGTCACCAGACCAAGAGCCAATCCAAGTTATACTCAGCAAAACCAATGCTGCAGTTTAACAAACCAAGCTGAGTAAATTGGAATACAACTCTATGAAAATACAATCTGCATTTGAAAAAAAGAAATAAAATCAAAGTTACATGGATTTTGGTGGGGGTTTTTGGGTGTGTTTGTTTCAGATGAACTGGAACCAAAGTTGTCAGGGTCATTAAAAATAAAATAAAACAAAGGAGGCTAAATGTTTGGAAAGGGTATGAATTCACACATGAACAAAGGTAACAAAGAGAGGCCAGAGCTGTAAAATGCAGGAAGGCCACAAAGGATCGCTAAAATAAAAGAGCTTTATGGAGGATCAAGAGTGAGAGAGTATAAGCAGCAACGGCAGCACAGTAAAACGCAGTTTTAGTACTCAAACACTAGAACTGTAAGAATGGTAAGTATAAAAAGCATCAAACAAGACTCAATGTCACAATGAACCAACAACTTAAGGGATGGAGATTAATAAATAAGGCAGCTTGCCCCTTCAAACACATACTCATACAGTTAAACTACTGGAATCCAGGTAAAGAACTCCAAGGCTGTGCTTTCCTGGAGACATGGAAGCCATTTACAGGCACTTATTGAGATGTATGGAACTGCCTCCTGTGACACACATGGGCCATCACGTCACCACTAAGTGTTTCTAAACCCTTGTGAGACACAGTGCAGCAAGTGGAAGTGGGTCCTCCAGCAGCGCCTGATGCACTGGGGAAAGACACTCTGCAGAGCAATCTGTGTCCTCCCCAGGCTGGAGCCAGGTCTGTGTTACCACAGCATAATTTACAAGAGCCTGAAAACTTCTGCAAACTCTGCCAGCTGGCTCAGGCTCGAAGAGCTACTCTGCTAGCCAAGAACCACTTAAATGCAGCAGCACACTGAATGCTCCTACTGCTGTGGGGCTGATACGAAGAGGAAAAAAGGTGTATTTTATTCTAGTTAATACAGCCCATACTGAAATACCCATGAAATCATCTTACCAGCTGGGCAGCTGCAACTTTAATAGCAAACACATGAGCTAAAATGCTCTGCTCCCTGCCCAGAGGGCTGCTTGCCAGCCTGCCACAGGTTAATCTGCAAGTGACTTTTGGGTCAGCTTGACCAGGACTAAACACATCACCCTCTCAGGGAAAACCAAGCCTTTTGGAGCTGACAGTGCAATAGAACAAGGTGAGGAGGAAAATAAAGTAGTATTCCATTAATTTGTAATCATTTGTAATAATAAATGTATCATGGTTGTTACAGAGCAATACTACAAGATAATTTCAGGACTGGATATCGACATCGCACATCTTGTTTACACTAACTTCACTCACCTCATACCCCTAAATGGATACAGTATTGTTTAATAATTAGAAAAAACCTCACCCCAAACCCTAAACATTACAAGTTCAGAATTTTATATCCTTTTACACACTATGTCCTTTATTTTCTATAATGCGCCTTTTTATATTTTTCTTCAATTAAAAACCAAATTATTTTCCTTACTAACAGGTTGCTCCTTTTAAAAGTCAGACTGGGAAGGACTGAAACACAGAAGGGACCCACCCAAACACCAGAAAAATCCATGGTCAAGGCTCCTGTTAGTACTTTCCTACATTTAAACAATCCCAGAAAAGGTTAATTCTGATCCATTTTCAGAACAATTTATGGGCTTTTAAGGCACTCACGAAACTTGAGCAATGAGGCTGCCTTCGATACTGTATTTAAGTTACACCACAGAACTCTAACTAGCTTCACCAGCACAGGTATTTTGCCCTCTGTTCATGCTGCAGCAAGCTCAGTCTTGTGGGGATGAGGGCTTTGGTTTGGCAGTGTGTTAAGCATGCGCTCCAGATCCAGAGGGGATCACAGGATTCCAGATCCTGCAGAATGGAAGCCTTAGCACCTGCAAGCGTCAAGCCTTAATGTATGATATTAAAATGAGGAAATAAAAATTGAAATACAGTGAAAATGAGTCACCTAAAGATCATGAACATCTGTCCATAAAACAACCAAGGTGAAACAATAGCTATAACTTATTATGAATATGCACCCTCAGAAATGGAGGCTGACTTTTGCATGTCACTAGAAATATTCAGCAAACCCCAGAGAAAGCATACAGTATTCTAGGTATAAGTGTCACAGAAAATCCAAAGAATGTACTTATTGCAACACATCAAAAATGAAAAGCTTTTCAAATGCAGACTGTTCAGATGACTGATTCCCATTTATCAAAGAGTAACAGTATGGTTCAATACCGAAGTCCAGAAAATGATCAATCTCTGCATTAAGAGGTGAATTTCCAAATGTAATTAAGTGCATTCAAAGGAAATTCTAAATTAGTAATTGGATGTTAGTACTGATATGAAATACCGATCAGTTTTCTCAACTGGAGAGTCACATATGAAGTGTATTTTCTGAACACTTAACCTAAACTTCTGTTTTATTATGGAAGCCCAACAGTTCTACACCAAATAATTAACTTTTAATTACTGAACTGTAGTGCCAGAGTTAATTTATTCAATGGTGCCTACTAGTTGTAATTTAGGTATGTGGTACACCCCATTTTGTCTGTTCTGCAAATGGAAAAAGTCAAACACATTTGACCAGTTAAAGATCTATTGGAAGCACAGAATGTGTTTTTCACTACTGTGCTACGTGGTTATGAAAAATCTAAGATTTGAAGATCGCTATCACAGGAAACAGTTCCTTTGGCTCTTTTACGGCAATACATCTGATGAATAAGGGCTTTCTATGTTCTGACAGTCCAAATGCACACTTAAAAATATGGTGACTGAGCTTCAGAAATATTTTCTTAAAAAACCCAACCCAACCCCCCCAATTTATCGCTTGATTTAGTTGGCCTGAAAGAAAAAACCTCGTAACACCCCAACTCAAATCCATCCCAAATCCCCAAACCCAACCCTTCCTCACATCTGGATCAACAGAAATCTATACCTACTTCTGTTCTGCTGCTGGCCTACTGACACTTAAACAAATCCCCTCCTTTTTATTACTACCCTTTTAGACTAAACTCAGTGTAAATGGACTATCACATTTATACCAGGTAGGAAACTGAAATATTGCATCCCTGAGTCCAGAGGAGCCCACTGCCCCATCAAACCTGTATTTCTTGCAAGCAACTAAAGCTGCTTTCGACTCAGTAATCCAAATGATTTAACACTAACTTAAATAGGAAAAGTATAACTGAGGTGGGGGGTGGGAATTAAAAATGACCCCTTCAATTATTCCTAAAGCTGCTTTTCAAGTACAGCACTACCTGGGTGCATAACATGAAAAGTATTCGAAATTCTACCACTTAGAGTTGGTATTTAAGGGTTATTTTCCCCCCACTTCCAGTATTGAGTGCTATCTCTTTAAATGCATTTTAATTGCTTTGTGTCCAGACTAACTATTTTAAGAGTTCACAGTGTCTGTATAAAATGTTTTGTGAGAGCTCATGAATTTACATTCCTCCATGTCAATAGCATCTGCCTCACAAAGGCCAGCTAAGACCCAGCATGCAATTTAAGATGACCCGTTTTCATCTCCTACACTGTACTGCTTCAGCTAGGTGGTACACAACAGTCTTGCACCATCTTATAGCATGTTTGGTGATACAGGGATTTCCGTAAGAGAGAAGAAATGCAAGCACTGACTGAACAAATCAGTTCTTTAACTTCAGTTAGACAACAGCCTGCTGTGCACTTCAAAGTTGGCAAAACTTACAGACTGCCAAGCCTATGGAAAGTAATTCATAACTTTGTTTTAAACAGGGAAAAGGAAGTTTGTGTGTCAGCCCATTTATAGTTTGCATTTGGGAAGGGGAAACATTATCTAGGAAATCAAAACCAAAGCCAAGTTCTAAGTTTACTTTGTTATTACAGCACTGTTGATTTAAGCATTAAGTGGAAAATTAGTCTTATAATGTACAATTATTTAATAATCATACAAATACCGAATCCTAATACTAATTAAGAAATAAGACTATTGTTGTCACAGCTTCTCAGGAGTCTCTGAGTAGTTTTCAATGCTAATTTAAAGCTAACTTAAATAGAATTAAGTACTAACTAGCAAGAGAGAATGTAAGTCTTGCAATCAACCACTGTATCCCTTACTTTGCAAATTCGGACACTACTCTGACAAGCACAAACCTGTGTACTTTTTTACATTTCTCCTAGAACAAGGTAACATGATTTCTCAGTGCCTTTGTGCAATTCTGCCCTTTTACCTCCAGCAGGCCCTGCTACTCATTTTGTAGGAAACATGGACAACTCCACTTCCACTTATGTGGTGCATCCTAACTAAAAGGAAGTACTTAAGTACAGTGAGTAGCAAGCTGAAGTACAGGAAACTAAAGGGTCACCTGCAAAAGGGCAGCATGCAAAGATATATAAGTAACTTTTTCTTGACTGAGCTGATAAAGGAAAGAAAGTTAATAATCCTTCTCCTCCGTATGTGCAGAGAACTCAAAGGATCTCACTTCCTGAATGGGAGGGTGGGGTGGGAGGGCCAGGAAGTCAAGGACTTACCTATTCTGGTAACTGTAGTAGGCAGCATCACGAGGAATAGTACACAGCTGCTTGCCATAGCAGCACAACGTCTGTGGAGAAAACTCATACTGCAAAACAACAGTGAGAAAAGCAGCTTTAAAATGTAATCTTATATTAATCAAGTATCTATTAGACAAACCTGATGCTTATGGACATCATAACACATTTTGCTTATCACACTCTTCCAAACTATTGTAAATGCATTAGCACAGCTCTCTTAATTACAATTATTAACTATGTAAGCTGAACAGCTGACCCTCTAACCTCCTACTTCATTGCAACAGACATGGGAAACAAGCGAAGCATTTTAGTATCACCAGTGACCAAAAAATGTGTTCTCCAAGGGAGAAAATTACAACAATAATAATACAACAGCAGCAAGAAGGATGCTGCCTACCTTTTTTAGCTCTTAGCATGTTTATAATAAAGCCAAACTTTTAGCAAACCTTTCATTCAGTACTTCAATTTTTTTTTTTAAAGAGTCTACAAAGCTCATGTTTCATCTGATTAATCAAGCTAAGTTCTTTGGAAGGATACAACTCCATCCATGGAATACATACCTTGCGCCCACAACAGTAGCCAAGTGATTGCATAACAGGATCAATTTCTTGTTCAAACACCTCCGCAAGTTTAGTGCAAAACTTGTAGACCCTGGAAGTCTTGCGATTGTAGAGCCAGGCGTTGTTAAACATCAGCCAAACATCGTCCACATACTGCCAGGGCTCTTGGTACTGCCCAGTATCCAATTTACGTTTAATGGTTGAAAGATCCATGGGATTCTTCACGATGTCGAAGTAATCCTTCAAACACACACAAAACCCTTTGTTTTTAAGATGTCAACTGTTCACAATATTTTGAACAGAAAAGACAAAACGTTTACATGAGCAAAGACAAAACACACAAACATTTTATGTTTTTCTAATGCCAACTCACCGGAATCCCTAAAAGCTGGGGATCCACAGGCTGTCGAAAAGGTAGAGACTCTGGGTCCTGCCGGTACAAAGCTTCGAGGGTAGGCATGAGAGCCTGGCGCAGCTCCTCAGGTTTGAAAACTGTTAATGAAAGTCAGAAAGGTTAGAAAATTTCCTTCTGTGTTTCCTAACCTCTTGACTCCCCTAAAAAAATAATAATAATGAAGAACTATGTTAGCATAAAAAACTTTAGAGGGATTTCCTGATTTACATAGCTGATTAGAGGCAAAACTTACAATCAAGAGGCTAACTGCACAGCTTTTGTTTACTCAAATCACAGTAGGTGATATTCCAAGAATAAGTAGGCAAGAACAACTGTAGATGATAATGATATATATTCTAGCACATAAAAAGCAGTACTTATCCAGAACCAAATTAATTCAATTGCTTTAACATGGATGAACCTTAGCTCTTCAGAGAAGAGACTAAGCCTATTTTCCTCTCCCTCTCTTCTAACCTTGCTTGCCAATTCCAAGGCAAGACACTTCTAGTAAAACACCACAGTGGACAGGGCCGAAAAGCCAACTCTACAGAGAGTAACCAGATATTTTGATAGTTGGTATAGTAATTTCCTGGCCACAGTATACAAACTTTCCTGATCTGATGGACTGTTAATTGATTTTTAAAGTGTTAATACTTTCAGATTTATATGCATCATTATAACCACTTGGCAACAGTGGCATGGCAACAGCCACGTTTCTTTCAATAGTCGATGACAAGGACAAGAAAGGCAATGCATTTTCTGAAAAATAATGATAACTTGGAGAGCTCTTTGAACATCTCAGCAGTGTAATTACATTTATTTCCTTAGGAACAGAGTCTTTAAATAGGAAAGAATGCCTATTATTGAGGAAAAAAAAAAAAAAAAAAAAAAAGAGAGACAAACAAGGGAAGCAGGATGGCATCTAATATTTATCTACCTGGCTGAAATGAGAACCATACCAGGAAAAGGGAGCAATTAGGAGTTCTGTTGAAAGCACTTAAAATCAACAGGGCTACAGTGACCCCTTTGAAGCTGATCATTGCTTTTGTCACTCAACTGGTATTTTGGCAAGATATAAACTGCTTTTTGTGACTTCTAGTTAAAAATCTATGATTTTTAAAAAGTTCTTTTTTTCCCCTCCTTTTTCATTTAGGAGGTATTTCTGAAAGAATTCTTTTCATGTCAGCCACACTCACCAAAATCACACACAAAATAAAGCAAGACAAGAAATTAAGTTGACACTACTCAGAAAAAATTTTGAAGCATTACATACTCCCTTTTTATAGCCATTTGTAAAAGCTGCAGTTCTTGGAAATTGTTAGTCAGGATGAAAATTGTATGACCATTTGAGTGCACTGCCTTGAGAGAGAGGGAAGATTGCTGCTCATGTACACAACAGGGAAGATACCACCAAATTATGGCAAAAGACTAAGCCAGCTGCCAGAAGGGCTTCTTCAAGGGCCTACCTTAGAGTTCTATCAAGACCTTATGCTGCTACTACTGAACTCAGACTCGGCAGATTAAAAATGAGATCAGCCAACAACAACAATGAATGCAACTTGATGATCATTTCAGTGTTGCCATGATCTCAGTCCCCGTAAGATGGCAATTCTCTTCCATATTGATTGATACCATATATGCCGGCACTTTTCTAGGAAGGGAACCCTATCATATACTTTCAAAGTTTTATGAACAACTACTGAGTCATATTACGGCATTCTCGAGAACAGAAGGAAATACTAAATTCCTTTCATGAGAATTATTCTTCTCTATTGCTTTTGGAAACATCTTGTTTGGCTCACGTAGTTCATAATCTGATAATCTGAATTATTTCATTTAATGAAATTTAAAGGTCAAAAAGCACCTTTTAATAAACTATTCTGTCCACCTGCTTGACATTTCTTTTAGAATGTTCCCTGTACCAACCCCTATAACAGCATACCACTAAGCTATAGTATCTCTCAAATAAATCCAACCTTAATTTAAATCCAAACTACAGAGATTCAGCAAAATTTTTGCCAAGTTCCTTGAAGCCTAATAATCTTTGGTGATAAAGTTTACAACCTACTTTCATTCTGGAAGTTTGAAAAAATAAAAATAAAAATCCAGTTATTATTTCGATTTATGACTTGACCTAAAAATGTTAAGAAAAGTTGTCTTTGTCTTTACCAGTAAAAAAACTGCTCTGCCTTAAGAATACAACTAATAACAGAACATTTCATGATAGGATCTCCTTCTACACAGATTTTACAAGAAAGTTTCTGTTTTCCCCTCTATCTTTTTCTAAAGTTAAATGCTCTTGCTTGTACGCTGGTAGCTGGATGATCTTTGTAAGAAGCTGGCATCCAGTTACCCATTTTGTCTTGGATGTGTGGGTGGAAAAAAGAAAATGGGATCTTTGGCTGAATCATGATGACATGTTATCTGCCAGAGAAGAGTATAATGCTACCTTTTTTACCTTTTTAGATTTGTGTTTCTTTCAGAGGAAATCCTGCTTGTAATTACCAAGGAGAAAATTCGTAAGGGACGATGAAGACGTTTTCAAAACAGTAAGGACAATACACCTGAATATCCCTCCCCAAACCAATCTGTTGCAGGTTTTGTATTATCATGTCTTATAAAGAAGGGAAAAAAACCAGTAAACTAAATCTTGGGAGGTTAGACTAAGGCAGATGCCTATGACAAGGAGACAGGAGCTACTAAAATAGGTATCATCCTGTTTCTTTTGCAAGGGAATAGGCAAGGAACCAAACCTCTTCCTTTCTTGCTCACACAAGGTTTGCAGGAAAAAAAGCAAAATCAAACCAAACCCTGAATTCAGAAGGGTCTGATTGCCTGCATTTATGAAGGCAAATCCTTGACGAGAAAGAAAAGCTTGCTGAAGGGATGTCTGCAATTCTCAAAAAAAGCTCAACTACAAAAATTCAGGTCTAAGTGAACTGAGCACACTAGTATCTCAGCAGTATTATGTTGGTCTGTTTTCTAGCCCATACAGTATTCCCCTTCACTTCAGTCAGGTAACAAACTAGTTGTATTAAGTGAACACAGCCAAGCCAGTGGAGCTCAGTACACCTGGGTGGCTGGTACAAACAGATGAGATTCCACCTCCACAATGTAAGCCACCTGTACCCAGAAAAACAATTCACTGAGGTCCAGGTGAACCTTTTCAAACATTAACATATCAGGCTATAACTTGCTAAGCTATCTGAGGGCATGTACTCCCTGACACCTCCAACCATAAGCCTTCCCCTTCATAGCTGCAGCGTGTACCTGCTACATTCCAAGTTTCTGTGGTTAAG
The DNA here is from genome assembly GCF_000696875.1 of Nestor notabilis. Lineage (NCBI taxonomy): Eukaryota > Metazoa > Chordata > Aves > Psittaciformes > Psittacidae > Nestor > Nestor notabilis. Next base: position 57,594 of record NW_009917733.1, on the reverse strand, counting down.
TCTCAGGAGTCTGGATCCATGGGAATGAAGAGTTTCCAACACTTCTGTAACCCATGCAAAACTCCACAAGTCTCATAATCAGTTTAAAAATATCATGTAACTCTTAAGCATGCTTCACAGTATTTACCCTCAAATAACTCTTATTTAGCATTTTAATACAAATGCTCTATTAAAGTTGGACAAACTACTTGTGAGAAAATGTCACCATTTAAAGCTGTGTATATGGTTGTACCTGCCCACACTGCACATGTATTATACTACACAGTTACTTAGTGACACTATTTCCAAGATAAAATTGCATTACAAAATGAGGTGCTGGAAATACATAGTAACCTAGACTGAATCAGCAGAAGGACACAGCACAGCTTCAATGGACTAATTTTGCAAGGACCTTCCTCTTTCTACCACTCACCTCAATTTGCTTGCAAGCACATTCCTTCTAACAAGCAACAGCAATTCTTTCCACTGGGAATATAATTGGTTTATAAATGCTAATAAGCTTTCCACTCCCTATGTTACATTTTGTGTGAAACAGGCTCTGCCAGTTAGTTCTGCAGCATATTCTCATTTGGCTGGCCCACTGTGCTACAAACTGAAAACACCATCTACAGAAAAATGTGGTTTATAGTGCTTTGTCATAAAAAGATTATGCTTAGTAATTAAATGCAACGTAAAGCATATACAGCAGATCAAGACTCAAGCTGCATAAACTTTCAAACTTTATGATTCCTTGATCACATTCTGGAAAGCTTGCACACGTAATGTTCTCCTAATGTAGTTATATGCAGTTTCCTTTGCAAAGGAAGAAGGAAGGAAAAAAAAAAAAATAAGGTAATTAAATGGATCACCACTTTTTTTTGACATTTGCAACATGTTGAAAGCTTAACTTTGGTCAAAACCTAAAAGCCAACCACAAAAAACATCATCTCAAAAAAGCAGATGCCAAGACACAGAGGTCTCTAAACAGCTACGGCTTTTGAATCCAAAAACTTACCTTGCAGGCTTCCACAAAGCCTGCATGACAAGTAATTTATTTCTGCCTGTTTTAACAATCTTATTCATTTATTTCTTATTAACCCAGGGCATGCAATCATTTACATAAGTCCATTCAAAATCTATAATGCCATCGAGTTTCCTTTTGGAAAAATACACAATACAGACACCCACACCTGAACCTATGCTGACACTGTAGATTAACTGAGGAGACTACTGACCTAACCACTTCTGAGAAGAAAGCTTTCAAATGAATGCTACACTGAAAATTACACAGGACATTAAAAAAAGCTTCAGTCTATTGCAGCAGTCAAGCCTCGGAGGAATACAGATTCAGGAGTGGAGTTCAAGCACCAAATTCTCAAGAGAAGTGAATGCTGAAACTCAGTATAAGGGTGGTGTGTGCATCCTCTAATGGAAAAGCATAGCAATGGGCATTCTTGGTTACTGAGAGTACCCTTATCTATGCTGAGCTCCCCTGAAAGACACTGGCCAAGATGTACAGGGAGAGATTTATGTACATAATTTTCCAGTAATCACTGTCCTGGTCCTTCTGAGCAGAAACTGGAGTTTGTGAGAAGACTGCTGTGATCAAGACCACACTGACATGCTTTTCCCGCCTGTGATACATGTAACATTACAGGAATCCTACTTTCAAAAACAAGTTAGAGTAGTGATCTCCTAGAGCTCCACATACTGGAACACATGTGCAAAACAGACGTCCCAGCAGCAGCTGAGACTGTGGATAACAAATGCCAGTAAAACCTAAATACACAAGAAAACCTCAGTTTTCATGCACATACTTTTTTTGCGGGGCTGAGATGGTGATGTGGATTGTGAAGTGGTTCCATTAGTGCTGCTCTCCTCTTCCTCTTTAACATCTACTTTTATTTCAGGCTTCTTCTCTTCTATTTCCATTGGCTCCTGTTTCAGTTCTGTTCCATCTGTTTCTTCTTTTATTTGTGAAGATCCTTGTAAATCCTCCTCCACCTTAAGAAAGGATGCAATGAGATGTACTATTAAATCCATGACCCAAACTTCAGCCATCAAAATATTAGTTTGAGATTGTCGAAGCACTCTCCATCCATGGCTTTCCTCAGGACAGTTACTTTCCAGTAACTACCCTCCTCTCACCCCTTAGCTCACCAATTCAGACACATTATTAAGTGCTTTTATATCTATCACTGCTTTCAGTTAAGCTGTATAGAATCTCATTTACCTCAGTCTTAGCTTCCACTTGTGTCTCACTAGTCTCTGGCTCAGTTTCTTCAGTTTTAACTTCTGATTTGCTTTCTAGCATTGGTGCATCTGGTCCTAGTTGCTGGGAATTCGTATCAGCACTAGCAACTGAGGCAGGGGTGGGGACCCTGTTATCAATACTAGCTGCTGCCTGGGATAGCTGTTGTAAAAACAGTACAAAAGAAAGACACTGCATATATAGAAATATTTTCCTTTACTAAAAATGAACAGCACAAAAGAGACATGAGATGATATTCTAAAACAGTGCAGAACATGGATACAGGAACTTACTGTAGCCAAGTTTCGATATCCCACATTTAATAACTCTGCTTTACAGAGGAGAAGCCAAGGAAGAATTCTGCCCCAAAGTGGCTTCTTTTACAGAGAAAACACCTGCCCAGAAACTGTACATCCCTTGAAACGTGCATTCGTCCTGACTGATTCTTAGAAGAAAAAAAACCCTATGCAAATCTCAAGATCAGAAAAGATCGATTCTAATTAAGGCCAAATATAACATCAGGCCTGTTATACCTCATCTTTCTGCACACTGCTGCCATTTTTACTTTGAGCAGTTCAAAGTCATTCAAGGCACCCCCCTCCTTCAAACAATACTGAGAACATCTGAACACACACATTTTTACACATATCTACAAGGAACCCTTTGGTCTAACATAGAAGGTACTACTGACAACTACAGGCTCTACACATTCACGACATGGTGCTATACGTAGGGTGAACTCTTGTGGAATGTCACTAGACACGAAAAATGCAACTAGCTGGTACTTACTGGAGTGCCAGGAGGCTGTGCCTGCACAGATGTTGGCTGTTGCTGAGATGGCTGCGGGGTTGGCACAGACTGGGGTTGAACTGGGGTCTGAGGTTGTGGCGTGACTTGAGCCTGTGCGGCGGTCTGCCCTGTAGGTGTGCTTTGTGTCTGTGTCGCGTTTGGAACAGAACCCGGGGTTGGGGTTGGTGTCTGTCCTGAAGATGAGACCGGTGTCGATGGCTGAGTGGGTGCTGCTGGCTGAGGAGGAGTCATTCCTGTTGGTGTCTGGTGCTGGATAGGTGGCATCCCAGCAGCAGTGGACACAGGAGGTGTAGTCTGATGTAGAGGTGGCTGGGTCACTGGTGGACATGGTAACTGCCCACTCTGCGGTCCTAGCATGTTCATGGAGTTGGGAAGAGCAGCACTGGGAACCTGCCCCTGCTAGAAAGAGAGACTGTGTTACAGACATGTGACTCCAAAAAACTCTGACAAAGCACTGAAGCCTTCTTTAACACGATACCCTAAATCTAAACTTTAGACCAGGTATAAACAAATGCTACTACTGCAAATGACTATGCTCTGATTTCTCTAATCATTTTCACCAGCTCTTAGTCAAAGACCCTGCTCCTAGACCTAGATGTGCCATGCACACCTTTTTATGTTAATTCTACTGGCATAGAGAGGGAATCCTCACCATCTAAGAGTAACACAGAAACTCACATGCAGACAACCTCTAAATCACGCCATTAGCTGGGCAAAGGTCAGGTTTTGCATACAAATGGTTTTGAGCACATACATGTTTTAGGCCAGGTCTCTAGGGCAGCCCTGCTTTAGGAGACACACAGTTCAACTTATTAATGCCTGCCCCATTCACAGCGTAACACTTAAAAGGTGAGGTGTTGGTTTTTTTTGTTTTCTTTTAAATTCTAATCAGACTACTCCAGATGCTTAAGGAAACCTTGCATTTGTTTTTCAGAACAGCAACAGTAAAGTATTCTGGATGTGCACAGACTTTTAAACTATACATTTTCCTAAAGACTGCATCAGATAACTAGTGATAAAAAAAAAGAATACTCTTATCCTTAGATGTACTTCTTACTTGAATCCAAATCAATTAATGCTCCTACAGATGAGTTTTCAAATTTAAAACACAGTTCTATATTGTCTGTACATAGTCAGTTTTATTGGACTAAGTGCATTAGAAAAAAAATGTTCACCACAAAAGTGGTCAAGAAAAGTGAGCCAGGGCCCAAGAAATTGTAGATGCTCTATCCTGAACATATTCTAAACTTGACTTGACGGAGCCTTCCATAATCTCAGTTCTCTCTCATTTGAGGATGGGGCTGACCAGAGAACTCTGGAGGTTCCAACTAATCCAAATTACTAGAACTCAAAGTCAAAAAGCAAGCCTCTCCTGTGGAAAAGCATACACCTCAGCATCATAAGCACAGCTGCTACTTCACTGACTGCTGCTGTTAACAGAAAAATGTTACAAAAGCCCCCCATTTTCTCTTCAGAAGTAGAAACAAACTTTAAAAGATCTTCAACAACCACTTTACTGCAATCTTGATTTAGAGTCTAGCTACTCAGGTCCACACAAAGACAAAAGCATATGTTCACAGACATCCCATGAACTAACTTTTGGTATTTCCCACCCACCCCACCCCCAAAAAAAAGAATATCATCAGCATGCATTTTTTTAGAATTTAAATGGGGAATTACAGGTCATTGCCCCCAGTTAGCACATGAAGATAGGTCATATAAGAGCTTATGAAAAAGGCAAGTGTAACCCAGGATTCCCCAAAGTCAGGGATGACTACAATAAACAATGAATATATAAACAGACAGACATAAATAAATTAGAATAAAGTAATTAAGAGTAACTGAAGTATTAGAAATTACATCTCACCTGTGCCACCCCAGCCTGGGCTGTTGATTGACCCATGCCCACATTGTTCACATTCATAGCCCCAGTGGATGCTGGAAACTGATTCTGAGGCAGGAACTGGTTCTGGGTAGGAGCCTGACCCATCATGTTGTTGGAATGAGCTCCCATCATGTTCTGTGGCTGAGGCATTCGGGAAGGAGACATTGCCATCTAAAAAGTAACACCCAAATTAAAGATATTACCATTTAGTATTATGTAGGAAAACAAAGAAAATACACTCAATGTAATCAACCAAAAGATAGGACAAAAAAATAAAAAGAAAACTGGCTTCAGTAAACGAAATGGAAGTGGGCATATACATCTAACTTTAGCATTTTTCCCCACAGTATTCATGAAGAATTTATTTTCAAAGAGGTATTATTCAAAACTCTACTAAGTGTTAACTCTGCTTTGTTCTCTGAGCTAATGAAGATAACCCAGAATGAAAAGAATAAAAACATGTTTTAATAGAGGAATAACGAACATATATATAATGCAAACACACAGTTTCTGAAAGAACTATCCTCTTCCACAGACTGTCAGGAGATTATTTAATCTCTGGTATCTACCTCTCTAATGTTGTTTTGGTTTTTGTTTTGTTTGTGGTTTTGCCTCAATAAAAGCCTGACAGACTCTGTATGTTTCCATGAAATTACCCTACAATTTACAGTACTACTCTATGACATGGCCTTTTCAGAACAGCATTAACACTGCTAAATGTAATCAATTTTGAGAAGAACTTGGTAATAAGAAATACGAACCGCAGGAACAGCGCCCATGTTGTTCATTTGTACAGGGTGGTTCATTGGAGAAGCTGCACGGGGTCCCATGGGTGCTTGTGGCATCTGTACATTCCCTATGGACATGGGGTTAAACTGATTCATTCCTGCAAATGCACCCCCAAAACAACTCATTAGGAACAAGTCATCAGAATTTATGTATGTATACTCTACTATAAAGTTGACATTTATCATGACTGAAGTTTGACTGCCCTACACTTCCCTTTTTCTTTTAATTTTGTTCAAATTACTTGGCTTAAGAGACACATCAGGATGCAAGAGGTATCTAGAGCAATACCAGTTAAGGTGAAATAGAACTTCTAGTGTCTAAAAAAAAAATTAAAATGCAGAAGATGAAGATCTGCAAAGACAGGATGCTATGCGTAAATGATACCTTGGGACGGTTTCTTAAAATTAGGCATTTGCTTTGAAACAGCAATGTCTTAGCCAGGGCTCGCCAAATGGTTGAAGTAAATATGACAAAAACACATATTGTTATATGAAGGCAACTCCTAGCCTCAACTCAGGACAGAAGCTAGCAATATGCTTAACAGGTCTTGGCTTTTTATACAAAACATTTAACCCCCACAAAAAAACCCCCGAACTTGTCTATCAGGAATAAATGTGTAAATAAGTAATTGAGTTACACATGCTATCAACTTTTTCTCCTACTGAAATGCATTTTAAAAGGATGTAACTTCAAGGACATTTCAACACAGTTTTCAACTTACACTAATTCTGATCCAAGAAATAAAATAACTGGAGGAAACTGAAGCACCCAAAATCAAAGGGTTTTATTTTTAAGAAAAAATAACCCTGCCCAGGAGCCCAGAACAGGCTAAATGAGTGATGGCAAGCCATCGGCACTATAAACTAAAAGGCTCTTTTAGATGCACTGTCCATCAGAAACCAGGGAAGGACATAGTTAGTTGTACAGGCTCTACGATTAATGTTCTAAGTTTCCAGCTACAGGTGTATTTTTGGCTACTTAACTGGTAAAACATGCCAACATTTCTTTCCCCCCACCCTTTTAGAGTGTTTTAAATGAGATTATCCACAGTATTCTTGCCTGTGCTCTCTCTACTTCTGAAATTACTTCCCAATTGCTAGCGAAGTTTTGGGTACATATTGCCAGTTCTTAAGACAAGACCACACCAAGACAGTTCCTGCCACAGAACAACAATAAAGAATGATGCTGGAAAAAAAAAGGGAGAGCCGGCAGCTCTCCCCACCCCAACTCCAAAATTAAAACAGAAGATCAGTTTTTCACCCTAACAATTATTTTGAACCCATAATTGCATTTAGAGAGGAAAACATAGATACCTTGAGAAACCTGCATACGACTTATAGGCACGGTTGGCATGGACATAGGCCCATCTGCAACACAACAGAAGAATGGTCAGAAAAAAACTCCAATTTAAACTATGCGTGAGGATTAGCATGACTGCCCAAGGACACAAACTCTGCAGAGCTACAGGTGAGATGCACAAGTACATCCTGCAGAAGTACTTACTGGGCGGCCTCACGGGCTGTGCCTGACCCATGGCAGCAGCCACCTGCGGGATGCCAGGGGGCTGAGGGCCTGCACTCTGTAAGGCTGGTTGATTCCCCAACATCCCTTGTTTGTGGAGACGAGACCTCCGTTTCTCTTCTAGCTCCTTCTGGATCTTATAGATTTTCTCTGCTAATAAATGATAGTATTCATCCTAAAAGAGAGGAAAAAAATGGTACTTGGTGTCAAGTGTAAGAAAGCAGCATCAGAACTCATGTAGTTTCCCAGAGTAACATCACCTGGTTTGGGTTTTGTGATGTCTACACCTGCCTATTTGAAAAATAAGTATTTATTTTCAGAATTTCGTAAATTGAAAGAGTCTCATCACTGCTTTAATGCAGCAAAGGAAGAAAGAAGTCTTCCATATATAAGACCTGGCTTTATGGCTATCCTTCACATCTATTCTGAGTAGATTATTAAACAAAGAAAACTGTAGAATCTCTGTTATTTGGATGAGAAACAGGAAGCTGTGATTTAGTTTCCAAGTGTTAAATTATTTTTAAATGTTATATTCATAATAAATATTTCCACTAATCCACAGACAAAAGAAAAAGATGTTCCCAGCAACAGTTACACTAACTAAACTTCAGGTGATAAGTGTTAAGGACAGATCAATTTTTACATACAGAAAAGAATCACTCTTTTCCTAAGGAGTCTGACTACTGACAGTCATTGCAGGGAATAAACAAAACCAGATAAAATCCCAAAGGAACGGAGGAAATCAGTGAAAAATAGTCCACAGGCACAGACAACTAAACACAACATCGGTATGAGATGAAAAATCCATTTTACTCAATCCACATTGACAACAGATCAAATAAGACAGTCACAGTGCACAGCAAGACAGATAATTTTGCTTGTTGGCAGATGTGTGTCCAGCAATTGCTAAGTGCATGAGATTATGCACCTGTTAAAGGCATAAAACCCCCTCAAACCGTCAAGACTATGTTTCTTTTGTGGGATCATCTATGCTCTTAAAGCCCAGGGTTACATGGAACAAAGGCTGAGTGATGCCTGTCCCACAATCCTTTTGTCTTCATCCAATTTTCCTCAAAACTAGATTTTGTTATTACACTAGGATTGAGTTCATTTCAGAAAACTTAACAGGAGATAGGGATTTCTCACCAACCTTGTTAAAGAAATCCAGAACCGCAAAACGGAACTTTAGTTTTAGGTCACTTCCCTCCTCCAAGTGTCTCAAAAATTCATCAGTGCAGATATTGTTGACTGCCCAATTTAAAAGCACTGCAGTCCCTTCCCTCCTCCTGCTCAAGACCCTTCACCTCTAACTTCCTACTTCTGAATGTAATGTTGTGCTACTTTCACACATTGTTTTCATACTAAAACAATGTAGTATGTAGTAAAACAATTACTTAACAATGATGCCTCATGCTAATCTGTTTTTCAATGCAAAGTGGAATGGATGCTCCTCTAAGAGAACGATGCAATTCCATGTGGCCTTGCTATTACATTCTAAACTACTCCCTTCTACTAAGTTTGCTGCTTGGAGCCACATACTTTAGATAAATTCCCATAAAAGAGACTTCTAACAATAAAGTTCTCACAGCAGTTTTAAGGGGTAAAGAGAAGATGTATCTGGGTGTTTGTCTAGCACACTAGGTCAGAAGACATTTAATTTTATAAACAGAAGTCTACTATGCTCATCCTTATTGAGAACATATTTAGATGCCTGTGTATGTCTATGAAATTCTTGTTCTCTCTGAATATGTTTCCTAAAGCTGCCAGGGTAATCAAGGGTGATGACACTCGAGTCTTCCTTGCTAAACAACCTCCTACTAGCCACAAGAAGATGATATTGTCACTGACCAATACTGACACAACAGCAGCATTACATCCACGGCCACTAACTATCTACATCTAGAAAATAAAACTGCAGTTCCACCTTCAGCTCTTCTGGGAGATGGTCTGAGGGAGCCGACTAAGTGCTACTGTCTTACTGGATGATTATCACCCAACTGACACTAACTGCTCTCTTTAGATACTCTTAACTTATTTAAGAAAGGACCTCAAGATTCTGATCAGCTAAGATCTCACCAGCTATGATGACTGTCACTACTAACATTGTCTCTATCAGATGAAAACTTTCAGAAAGTGATTCCTTTAGGGAAGACTTAGCACAGTGTCATAATGAAATAGTAACCTCAGCATGTCAAACAGGGGTTTGCTCCCTCGGAGTAGTAAGAGATTTGAACTGATACCCCTTTGGAGACAGAGCAAAAATCATGAACCAGAACAGGAATTCTGTCTTGTTTTCCATGCGCAAGGACAAACACAGGCAAAATGACTCCTTATTATGTTGAGACATGAAATAGCTATATGTCCTAGCCAAATCACTCTCAATGCTGCTGAGTAGAGAAGAAATAACTCCAAGAGTACGGGTAAAGGTAAACAGTACAATAGGACTGAGTTCTAGAAAAAAACTGCAGTTGCAAAGAGTCATTAAGTAAGTTTCAAAACTACTATTTACACAGACTTCCAGAAAGGAGAAAGTCAGTAAGAGAAACATCAAGAACGGCAAGCTGTGCTCCAGTCTTTGTGCACATCAATCACACTTTCAGGAGGAATGCAAATAGGGCTGGGATGATGTTGTCTAGCTCTCATGGAGCTGAGGGAGATGAATTAACTTGAAGTGACATTAATCAGATGGCTTGGGACTACACACACACTGTCACAGACAGAAAACATGACTTTCATCGTCAAGAGAACAGTGAAATGATTGTGGTTTTCATTATGCTTATGAGATTTGTGATGCTACTGTTCTTTAACATATACCAAACAGCAACATACCCTACTATTAGCAGATTCATACATATCTCCTTCCACCTTCCTGGCATAAGCCACCAAGTTCTCCATGCGGCGATCTTTCAGTGCTGCAGGATCAGGAGTGGGGAAGATGGCTTGGACACTAAAATAAAAGGAGAAAGAATAGAAGAAAAATTCTTTAGAGAAAAAAAACCTCAATACAGCTTTATGATATTCCCTTATATACCAGATACATAAAATCATAGCAAAATAATTGGGTTAAAAAAAAAATAAAAAAAAAAAAAATCAGTATTGTATTATTTCCCACAAGATTAAAAGCAAATTCAATAATGAAAAACATAGGAGATTTGACAGTCTAGAGTTTAAATACTTATTTACTACAGCAGAACAAATTTACTAGCAACATGAACTGATTTCATGCCCATTCCTTAATGAGCTGAATGAACTGAAGAGGAGGGTTAAAGGTAACAGCTCATCCTCAGTAGTCTAGTGTCAGACAACCACCACTGATAACTTTCTCAACAACCTTTCAACTTAATGGTAGAACTACTGTATTGAAATTCTCTAAAACATTCAGGAAAAAGAGTCTTGGTGAATACTTACAGTTTATGCACTAAATGATTGCGCAGGTCCTGAGTGACATGTTCATGCCATGCTTTCCTTACCCCGGTACTAGAAGGAGGTGCAGCCGTTGGCATTGAGCTGAGGTTTCCAACATTGCCAGAATTTGTGCCATCATTCATTAGTGGGCTAATATAAGAAGAAAAGGGACTGTTAGAGTACAAGAATGCAGAGTTTTGTTGTATGTTTGACGCCTGAAGTAATTTTTGAGTAATTGCTTTTATCACTTCTAGCTATTGCATCAAACATTCTCTAATTTTGGTATCAACAAACTGCAACACCTAAAGCAGCAAAGCTCAGGAATTTACAAGACATAGTATGAATGATAAAGAATCATGACTGTTAAGGTGTTTGTACACTCTCTGGGGGGACAAAGTGGCAGATACAGAACTGAAGTAGGAAAGAAGAGCATAGCTATATATGTGACTGATCATTTCCATGCCAATACAATTAGTTTTTAAAACATGCTCTTTATTTACATTCATAATCATGTAAATAAATGTTTAATTGAACAAGAATGAAAACGTGTGCATTACTTATTTGTCCCAAGGGATGTTGGAAGCGCAGTTTCAGAAATTAGACTAGCTTGCTGGTCTGTTGTTATTCCTCCTGCAGGAAGGTTCATCTGGTTGGCTCCTTTGGAACAAAATTAAACATCATTGGTACCCAGTTCACAATTTGTGACAATAACACAGCAAAACTACACTTTACTGACCCAAGTCGTTAATGAAATAAAAAGCATATCAGATAAGCACTTTATGATAGTATCTCCTGTGGTGCATATACGTAGCTACTTGTGCAATCACGTTAGTTTCAGTCTGAACATTTTCTTTCCCACAAAAACTAGTCTATTCACATTTAAAATTCATAACCTCTTAAGATTAATTCAGTAAGATAAAAAGAAGATAAGACTAACAATTAAGTTCCAGAAAAAAATTAGCTTCTGAGACAGAACTGTCTGCTAAACAGGTGAAATACTTGTTAAACCAGAGTCCTTCTGCAATTCTGCCTCATCACCTCAGACAACAACATGCTATGGACTATATTTTAAAAGAAACCAAAACTACTTCTATTTGGCAGAAGCTTTCTAAAATTCAAACATAAATGAATGTTAGTGCTTCTAAATAGTATAATGACTTTGCTAAAAATTCAACAGTTCTGTTTATTTTAACATCTTAGTTTTCTGGTATTTTCTCCACCTACCCAATGCATTAATGGTCCTCATTTGCTGGTGAGCCTGAGGCTGTGCCGGCTGTTGGCCTTGTACCTGGGGTTGCAACTGTGTTTGAGGCTGGTTGCCGTATGGCAGTCCAAGAGCAGCATAGGCTCGTTGCATGGAGCTGGGGTCAATTGGATTAGGATTACTTAGCGATGGAGTATTCTGCTGGCCTGTGCCAACAGAACCGATGGAATTTTGGATTCCACCAGCTGGAGACCCTAAAAGGGCTATAAAAAAATAAGGGATAAGAGAAAATTGAAAATCAATGAGGACAAACAATTTAACAAATCATGCCAAGAATCAGCAGAACATGCATACAGTTATATCATATGTATTTTCTGCCAAGGGACAGAATGACACCAGAGATGCCAAGTGGGGAAACTCAGCCGTTGATTCTACAAGGACAGAAACCACCCTAGCAATTAATACATGCAGTCTAAAGCAAAATGCTGTAAATTCTGGGCAGGTAGGCCCATAATTACTGTAACATACATAAAATATAGGCTCCAATATAAGGCTAAATAGATTTTCATGCTTGGGACAGTAGATTAAAAGGAGTAAAAAAAATAAAATAAAAAAATAGAAAGGAATATTAATTCCTCTACTTCTCTCTTTCCCATCAATCCTATTTTAGGTCAAAATATTTGGCTCCAGAACAGAGATCCTGAATTCAGCAGAAATACTGTGTCCTTGGACACAAAGGTAATACTGAAGATCTGTTGGTAGAAATTTTCATTCCAAGCAGTCACTAGGTGAATCCTCTGAAGGCCAAATTACTCTAAACCCCAAGTTATTCAGAGATTTGAAAAGCCCATATAGATTTCAGATTGTATTGACAAAATCTAAAATAATCTGAAGAGTCAGAAAGAGGATGAGCCTGCTACTGGTTCTGGTAAACAATTTAGATAATATTTAGGTACTCATAAACCTATATGACCACCACAACCAACCAACCTCTCTCACCACACAGATGTATGGAAGAGTTATTTCCATACATCTGTGTGGTAGACAGGAAATGTAAACAACAGGGAAAAGTAGTTTTTACTAAACCCAGAAGTGAGTAAAAATCTGCTTTCGGGTCCTCATTTTAACTGGCATTCTAGTAATAACATGTTCCACTGTGAATGACTCTACATGGAGTATATCCTTCACTACAGGGACACTGCATTTTGATAACCAAGACTCTGGTAGAAATAATACGTACTTCACATTTTTCCCCTCAAGTAATTAAATATGTAATGTGCATTACAAATTTGTGAGCTAAAACCACCAACAATAACTGCTTTTAATATAGGCAACATGTTTTATCAAAATATTAGGAGGCACATGTTTAGAAAAAAAAAATCAGGAAAACAGGCCTTCTGAGACATTAACAGCATTATCTAAGCTTTCTTAAATCCTTATCCACTAGAGAGACAGGGAGAATCACTGAAAAAGAAACACACGCTTTCAGCTTCCATCCAACAGAAAATACATGCATTACAGAGTGCAGATTTTTCCCTCTCCAGATGAGAGTTCAATTTGATTTGCCAAAGAACTACAAATAAACACAGTCAGAGATCCCCCTCTCCAGAATAAGCAGCCGCACAGAAAAAACATCCTTTATATCCCCAAGGACAATCCACAGTATTTTCAACACTGGGTTTACCATGGAAATTAGACTTACATATGCTTACACTTTATGGACACATTCATACTGACTTCTGAACTCACTGATCATTTCCAAGCAAGTTTAAAAACAAAGACAGAAGCTGACTGAAATCCTATCAGGTTTCATTAAAACAAACACACACACACCCCAAAACCAACAAATTAAAGATCTACAGTATGAATTTCTTGTTGGTCCTGCACATAGCACTCTGGAATCTCTACAAGAAAGATGCCTTTACACTAGCAGAAGCCAAGAAATAGGCAGTCTCTAGGAAGGTTAAATAGCACAAAACTTGTAGCACCCTGGAATTCAAAAGGCTTCAGAGGCTGTTGTGACAGCAAAGGATCGATTCACGAGCTAATAAAAATTGCAGCTTGTTAGAGGATGACATTTCTCCAGAAAAGTTACAACACCCTCGTACGCTCTCAGCGCCAGCTGTAAATCAGGACATCTCTGGAGGTGGCAGAATGACCACAGGTGGTGCCAAAGGCTGGGAACAGGAAAAAAGGCTTCCAGACACTCCACTGAGGACAGCCAAGCATTTCACCACTTCTCATGCTCTTCTGGGGAAAAAAGCTGACACTGATCTCCTGAAGACTGCAAGCTTGGCTTCAAGCTCACAGTGAAGCGAAGGACCCTGGAGAAGCCAGCCACCTCAGCTTTGGCTGGTATCTGTTGCTATGAAGCACAAATTCAGCCCCTGTGCTAGAGCAGCTTTAGGAACCACCATCCAGCCAACTCTAGAGAAGTTTACTTAAGATCAGTCTGTCACAGACAAAAGACTACTTATAAAAACTCAGTTTGGGTATTCGGCAGAGTTGACAATTACTCAATGACACTTTAAAAGCAACAATGTTATCACAAGGGGACAAGGTGGGAAGAGCACTATTCTGACTTGCAGTTTGAAAAGACTGTGATCTCCAAGAGGTTCCACATGTGTGCCTGTACCTATTCAAGCAGACAAACTCACTAAAGCTGATAAACACAGACAAACGTTGATTTAACACTTCCAACTGGAGTATTATTATTAGGGAATAGACTACATTCTTACAGCCAGCAGTACACTTATAATGTGAAATTAAGTGCCCCTGCCTATTTGGTCTCAGCTTTTTTATACTTCATAAGTCAATTAATAGCACATTGTATGGAGTATTTTCACAATATCAGGGATCTGATTTTGAACTTTTTTTTAAAATGTGCTTGTTCACTAGTTTTATATGAATGTATGATATTACCTCAACCTGCCAAACAAGAAGATGGAGGAAGAGAGTATTAAATTTCCATACTGGACAGATCAAGTGCAAATGCAGTACTTCCTGTGGCAGACATACCATAGGAAATCAAGTCAATTAAAATAAACAGCACTGAAACAAACAGGAGTTATCACATTAGGCCACCACTACATGAAGCAAAGTCTACTGTGATTTTTATTAACTGATGCTTCAGACACTGATGAGCTTGTGAAAGAAGCCACAAGTACAAGGACAGCTCTGTACAGGACTGTTCACATTCTAAATGCTTTAAAGACAACCTAGCTTCACATGTTCCACCTTATAAAGGCAAATGGGTTCATGTATCTTATGAGTGACAGTTCAAACAGGCAGAAATTAAGCAGCCCCAGAACTTCCTGAACAGCCCTGATTAGATTAGGCCCTCTTGGGCATATGCATTAGGATGTAACCTAAATGTTACAAATCTCACCTACAGGATTCCTATTTCAATGTGCAAAGTAGATAATGCTGCCTTAATGAAACTCCATTCATGTCTTCAACAGGCGAACCCCTCCACCCGATCAGAATTTACTTTAAACACAGATTCCTAATGCTATTTTAAGTATGAATGCCCAGCACTTCTCCAACCTGACCATCCCAGTGAAAGCAACATGTTAACTCATTTTTGAAAAGTCTTGATTTACATTTTTCATTTTACTTCCCAATTCTGTAATTGAGACTTGCCCAGCAGGGTTCAAATGCTCTGTCCTGCAGCTCCTCACTCTGCTGGTGCTACATCCATTCTAGCTCTAAGTGGCTGAAGCAAAAACTCTGCTGGTGACCTTGACGCACCTCAGCATAAGCCTGTCCAGCACCCTGAATTACGCAGGTATACAGAAGGTTAAGTATACACCGCCATCTAATTAAAGGCTGTATCATGAAATCAAATCATGAGGTAACTAAAAATTTTATGAGCAGCTTAAAGGTAGAAAGTGTTGGTATTAAACTTCACCCCCAATGCCATTTTAAGTTTTATTTATATTAAGCATTAAACTAAAAGCCTTCACAGTGTAGCATCATATTAGCCAATGAATGGAACTTCTTAATCTGCGGGCTAACCATGTGGCACAGTGGAGTAACTGATAGCTGGCAGGTCATCATTATGTATGATTTACAGTGCTTGAAAAAAATGAGACATTCTGTTTGTAGATTTTATACACAGTCCCTGAGAGTAAGACTTGAACGAACCGGGTTTCATTTCCAGTTTTTGAAGGAAACAGGCTCTAGTGAAGAAGTAGCTGCCTATCTTTCTGAACACATCTCCCCATGCACCAATATACTCTGTTCTTCCCTACAAAGGGTTAGTTTCCAGATACTCTACATCCAGGTCTTCACTCTTTTCCTGCTCATACTCAGCCTACTCCCTCAGCCAGCTAGCTCCCAGTCCCTAGTTCCACTTCCTTCATCAGATTCCCACCCTCCAACCTGAAATCCACATGCTCCAGAATTTCTGGCCCCATCTTCTTAAAAAATCACATTTTTACATTAAAGTTAGTAATCTCAAATTTACTCTTTCAATCCAGCTTTTTTCTTCACTGTGTCTTATTTAAAATTTACATACAAGGTAAAATACAGGGGAGATTAACTGCCATGTTCACAAGTCCACCTTCCAGTCTCGCTCAACTGAGCAGGGTTCCTAGAGATTTTCTAGTGTCCCCTAATCTGGAATGAAGCATGTGCATGAGGATGGGCCAGGTCCTAACAAACGGTGAGCACAGCACATGCATCACCACCCACAGGGCTGCAAGGGGAAGCACATTCAGTAGCTGTTTGGTGGCACAATATAGACCTGCCCAAGTCAGGAACAGAAGAATTAAGAAGCTCAAGCATGTGCAAGACAAGATGAATCTTCAGAGAAATAACTGTTATGTTAGAGCCATAAAACTAGGAAATGTATCAACAGCTATTTTCAAGAGCTTATAAATCAAACTGTGGTGGCCTCAGCACAAAGCAAGAAGTACTTCCTAACAAAAGCAACCCTCCCACACCCCAAAATATTTCAACCAAATTTCAAGTCATTACTTCAAAACACAAGAGTCACTGGCCTATTCAAAAGGAAAGCTTATCATGTTTTAGCATGCGCAAAATCACGTTTGGTTTCTACCCCCTACTTCCTCACCAGAGGTATACATGGTATACACAGTAAGAACCACGTGGAACAGAAAAAATTTCAAACTTATCCCAAAACATCCTATTAACAAGCCATGTTACTATCAACAATTACAATAAAAGACAGTTCAATATTACCTATATAAAAACAAAAGCTATACATATGAAACTTGGCACAGATGTTCCTTGCAAAGTACCTAAACACCAAAACATGGGGTATAATACCTGTGAAGAAACAGCTCCATGGTAATAACCTAAATCCCAGGACTTTGTGCAGCATGCAAGCCCCCAAGGGGCAGGAACAGATAGCCACAAACAGCACGGGAACCAGCGCACGTGGGAAGGGTGGAAGAAATCACCAAACTTCAATGGCTCAGAAGTGCTGAAGTGCAGAACTTTCTGAAGGATTGACACACTTTGAAGGAACTGCTTGAAAGCCCAGGCCAGGTACAACAGACTCAAAACAGCCGTGGTAGAACAGGCATGAGCACAGGCAGGAATATTTTAGGACTCAGTCTTTAACGACCATCAGGCAGGTCATTCATGCTGTAAGGAAGACAGCCTGACAAAAGTAACAAGGGCTGCTAGACTTCTCAGATTTTTTTTTCCCTTTGTGAATGTTCCCATCATATTCTGCTACATGCAGACCTCTTCCTCCCCCCCATCTTAGTAGATGCTATGATTATCTACTCCTACGAGAGCCAACATTTTCTTCAAGTCTTAAACTAGTCTGGCTTAGGTTAGTTGTCACCTCATCAGGCAGTGTTTTAAAGTGCATATATTAATGTAAAACATTTCTAAATGCCTAAAAAGGGGCATCCTTTATAATCTAAACAAGTATTTTCAGTATTCATCTTTGACCTTCAAACAAACCATGAGGTGTTATGTGTGTGTTCTGCATTATGTCTGAGCCAAAGAACTTTGCACCTCAGCATACTAAACTGCAAATTTTCCTGTTTACTACCATTGGATTATTAATTAATTGAATGGAGGAGATTTCACATTTATCTCTCCGCATGCAACAAGACAGCCAAACTCTACATCTACCCGTTATAATTCTGTTGCATTCAAACAACATCCTATTTGACCCCATAACAAAATTATTTTTAATTTTTGTTCAAGTGTCTTCTCTTTTGGTAAGTTGTATTAATGACAAAATCAAATACTGCACAAACTACTTTTCTACAGCAGCTTGTATTGAAAAAAACCCCATTCTGTTGTGCTAGATGTTGTTAGCACTTTGATAACAACTGTGTAATAAGGATGTTACGCACAAATGGACCATGTCATATTAAAAAGCAAAGCTTTCAACACATTTTTTGAAGGCCAAACATAACTAATCACTTGCAACAAACAACTACTTTCAACACACAAGACATATCTTGTTTACCAAGGAGAAATTTGGCAAAACAAAAACAAAATCCTTACTTCCAAGTAGCTCTGTATTTATAGTTTGGGGGTTTTTCTCAGTTTCGGAGG
Organism: Nestor notabilis; assembly: GCF_000696875.1. Taxonomy (NCBI): domain Eukaryota; kingdom Metazoa; phylum Chordata; class Aves; order Psittaciformes; family Psittacidae; genus Nestor; species Nestor notabilis. Next base: position 39,204 of record NW_009917733.1, on the reverse strand, counting down.
GGAAAAACCTACTCCTGAAGCCGTAAGAGGATGTTCAATGAATAATTATGACAGTCTTATCAGCTGCTCTTTCCCCTGCATTAATTTCACCTAACCTAGGAGTTCTTCTCCATCTTCCAAGGTTTATTAATGTTCCTCACCGCAGTCTCAGCCTAAGGGAAATTAGCAGAAAGCTTCCAACACAATTACAATGTACAACCTTTACAAGTCCTCCAGCTGTTTTCCACTTCTTAAGTCTTAAATATAATTAGGCATAACATCACTTAGACTTTTAGAACTGCTGCATCTATACTGTCAAACATTCTACCCTGGTAGACGTTCTATCTTTTCAAAGGGTTTGATGAGAAGCAAATCTACCAACAGCAGTTCAGTATTTTCTGTTTCAGAGCAAGAGGGACGAAATGCACTGGAAATTTACTACCCCAAACATCAGTGACAGCTACACTATTATACAAAAAAATAGGCATGGGCAAAACCACTATGATCTGCAGAACTTCAGCCAGCATTAAATAAACTTAATGATTAAGACAGCCAGACCAGATCTTTCTGTGCACAAGAATATTTTTTGTCTATTTTTATAAACATGTGATTATTCTTAATCACTAGCATGTTGATTTGTTTCTAGCTGAAAGAAAAGTAATGAAGTAGCTCCTTCCGCAAAACCCTACCTACATCCAAAGCTGCACTGTAACTGGAATCTATTGATCTGCCTCACCAGTTAGAAGACACCACCCTTCTTTAAAAAAAATGTGTGCATATCTGACACTCTCCCTTTTCAGTTATTGTGTATTTAAGCAATAAATTGCATTCAATGATCAGGAAGGGGAATTCACTAGCATATCCATCCTCATTTAAGATTATTAAACAGAATGAAGTTTGTTGGGACACTGTCAAAGTCTATTCCTACACTGCACGTTTGATCAACTTCAGCAGTACTAGTCCTCTGTGAGAGCAGTAAAACAACTACTTACGTTGTTGATTTCTTTTGTCACTGGCATTTTTCAAAGGCAGGCACACAGGACAGTCATGCCGAGTACAATTCTTCCAGTGGGAGATGATTTGTCTCGAAGATGCACAATGAGCAACTGTAACAAGGAAAAGCAATAGAATTAAGGACACTCTCTGGTTAAGTGGTTTTGAATTAACTCATCTCATTTTTAGAGCAACTCCATTATTTCTCTTTTACAAGCACCCACAGTTAAATGTAACTAAAGTTTTTCTGTATGTACCAAACAAATGAAGAAACTAGTACTAAAATCTAAGACAAAGACATGGTTGATGTTACACCCTATTTATATAGAAGAGATGAAAAAGTCTCTTGCAAGGCTTCCAAAGGGCAAACATTGCATTTTGTTTTCTAAACTGACAACTGTGGAGAGATCAGAAAGGGAAACCACGTGAAGGTAATGAAAAAGGGAGCAGTTGTTTAATTAAAGAACCAGTTCTGGCACTCATTTGTGCCTTGTATAGGGATCTTCTTGACAAGACAAGAAACACTGCTGACAAACACGCAAGAAACCTTACACAGCTCATTTACAAGAGCAGCCTCAGCAGCATCTCTTACCTTGACAGGCCTTCCCAGCTTGACAGTGTGTCATGTGGTTGAGGACGTTTTTCATGGTTCGACAGTGCGGGAGAGCACATGCCCGCACCTCCCCGTTGGCCTGCTCACGCCGCTGACATTTGTGAGCATGAAGCAGCAGAACCAACTGCTGCTGGATCAGCTTGCGCTTCTCCGGATCTGCTGTTGGTCCAGTTGCCATTGCCTGCGTCGGTACGATGCCCACTTGTTGTACTTGGGTTTGCATCTGTGACTGAGAGAATACATAGTTCAGCATCATGTTTGCAAGTCTCAATTCTGATATTACTCTCATATAGTAATTATTTCAGTACCGCAAAGCTATTTGCCAAGCATTCTGCTATGACTGACTACAAGGAATATTATGCTAGTCTCTGGAGCATTCTCAAACATTTCTATTCTAACTCTGGAACAGTAAAAATGTATTGAGAAGTTTGTCTGTCAAGACATTCACTACAAGAGAGATACTGAGTTGCTGGAGCGGGTTCAGAAAAGGGCAATGAAGCTGGTGAAGGGTCTGGAGCACAAGTCTGATAAGGAGCAGCTGAGGGAACTGGGGTTGATAAGTCTGAAGAACAGATGGCTCAGGGGGTACTTTATTGCTCTCTATAGCTACCCGACAGGGGATTGTAGTGAGGTGAGGATTGGTCTCTTCTCCCAAGTAACAAGCAATGGGAAAAGAGGAAACCACCTCACGCTGTGCCAGAGGAGGTTTGGATTAGATATTAGGAAAAATTTCTTCACTGAAAAGGTAGTCAGGCATCGGAACAGGCTGCCCAGGGCAGTGGTGGAATCACCGTCCCTGGAAGTATTCAAAAACCGTGTACACAAGGCCCTTAAGTGACATGGTTTAGTGGTGGACTTCACAGTCCTAGGGTAAAGGTTGGACTTGATGATCTTAAAAGGTCTTTTCCAACCAAGATAATTCTATGATTCTGTAATAGTTTAAGTAACAAGCCATCCAAAATTTTCAGTTTATTAGACTGATCATAATTCCAACAGGAATGAGTTCTTGTCACATTTGCAGATGAAATTCATGTCCGTTTAGTACATCTTCATATTACAGATTTTATACACTTCAATCCTAGTTTCTTGTCCCCAACAGAAAGAGGAGTCCAATGGGAGAAGACAGTCAAAATTATATGACTGTCTCTACATGCTACAGTAAAAGGCAGAACTGACTTTCCAAGCCTGAATTAGCCCTTCTTCTCACAAGTGAGTGCTGATATTCCTTTCATAGAGAAAATTTCCAAGATGTAAGATGTACAGTTTTCTGGCCACCTAAATCTAGACTGCATTATGTCTGCTGAAGTGAGCTACAGTTAACTTAACTACAGGGTGACACTAGGTTGTACCAGCTTGTAAAATCCACTGTTTTATTTCCAGCATTTGTTCTTCATGGACAGGCTTCTGTACCAGTGCTCAAGCACTGACTGACAGAGCCCGCATACCCACAGAGAACTTCAGTCTAAGACATAGCTTATATCACTGCAGAAGAGAAATAGCTTCCTTAACATGTCATTTCTTCAGCACAGATTTAGAGCTTTTCTACTACCTTCCTGGACCTTGGAAGAACAACAAATGTAGAAACCTGATTTTCAAAATTAAACACATTCAAAACCTGCAATGACTCCACTAGCAGGAGCAGATATGGGACCGCAGAAGTGTTTAAATCCCTGTGATTTGCAGCCTGAATTAATCTCATGGATAAACATCAAAATGTCCCAAGAATCGCTTTGATTATGCACTGTAAAAACATGTTACCACAGAAAAGCTCACCAACTTCCAAGCTACCTAAGGAAAATCAGCCATTAAAAACATTTATAAATAGAATATAGGAAGAACAGGATTATACTGGGGAAATAAGCTCAGTGCTGTCTAAAGAACTACTGACCAAAGCCTGCTTACTACATTTAAGGAAAATCATTCTAAAACAACAGAATACACCATTTGTAACCCACTCTATTTTTGACCTTTAAGAAGGACTCCCCCAAAAATTCCAGCCTACAAAACAGCAGGGTGAAGGAAACGCATCCACTTATGCTCCCAGTGCACGCAACTGAAATTAGTTCTTTCATTTCTTCTGTGAACAAATCCACAAGAGCAGACAGGTTTTGCTAAAACAATTCTTGGGTCACAAATAGGAAACAATTAGTTCAGCCAATCTGCAAAAAAATACAGAGACCATGCCAAAGAAAATCTTGTTGGAAGCGATGCTTTCATCCCAGTCAAAGCACTGTTTCCCAAGCCAAAGTCTTCCTTTTGTTACTACCCTCCCAATTAACAGATATGACCACAGCTGTATCAGCACAGATGCCCTGACCCAAATGCACTTCTTGAAGACTGAGTAAGAAAAGAGCAGAATCATGGAGTATCAGTAGCTGGAAGAACCAGGAGTCTCAGTCCAGATGACTGTGTCTGCAGGTAGGCACAAAAAAGGAACTCCGAATATTGCCTAAGCTCTGTAGAGTTATGTTGGTCACTATTTCAACCTTGTGAAGTCCTAAACCTTCAAATACAATGAATGATCTTCCCACCACCTATCTTACTTTCAGGGCTGCTCACTGCTGGAGGAGGTTGATCTCTGCTGGTTTCTCTTTTAAGAACAGTGAGCGGTCTGCAGGACCAGTTCAAAACTGAAGATATGCAAGTGCACTGCAGTCATACCAAAGGTGCCTAAATCCTGTCAACCACAGAAATCTTTCCACTCCAGAACAAGGGGGAGGCTGCATGTTGCCATACCTAAACAACTCACAATTTTTGTGATGAAGTAGGAAATTCAGACACTTCTGATCCCACAATTACAATATATGCTTCAATGGTCAGACACACAAGGTAAAAGAGAGAATTCTGCTTCTCTTGCTACCTTGCTGAGCTCCATCCACCATATACAGAAAAAACACCCATCGCGTGTTCAAAATCTGCTAAAACCTCCTCTGACAGAGATGGTAGCTTCATTAACGGTTTTCTAGAAACAGAGTAATACAACATTTTTATAGTGCAAAACAGGTAATCCCCTTTAAAATTATGGAAACTATATATTCATATAGGAACACGGTTCTACCCTCTCTCTCTGTTCCAAGAGGCAAAACTTCCCATGCTTCTGGGCAGCACAGATGCACAAATATCTCATTCTTCATCTTTATCTCCATGTTCATTCCTTCTCCCCAACAGAAGATTACCACTTGCTGGAATCCTTGTGTTAGGACAAACGTTGCATTTTAAAAATGCCCTTTAGCTCTTTAAGCCAGGTCTGTACTCAACAATGGACTGTAGTGAGATTAAGACCTCAGTGCCACAAAGGACTAAAAAAAGCAATTGTTATTCACTAGTGACAAGAGATTTTTAACTTGTTACCCACATGTGTATTTACATTATGGGCACATCCAGTCTATCAATTAAAGCTTTAAAAAAACCCCAGCCCTTTTGGTATCTGCAGAGAGCAAGGCTGCATCCCACCTTCACTCACACAAGGTGAAACACCCTCAAACCTCTTCAATTCCCCTTCAATCAGAGGCTTGAAGTGTGATCTTTAGGGTCCCCTTCAGAGAAGGGATAGTGAGCAGAAAGCGTATATACGCATGAACTGTAAATCTTGAGTAACACTTTTAATTAGCCACACTTCTACTGGAATTAAGTATTTGCAGTGTCATCGACAGAAATGCTCTAATAGGTGTTGAACCAGCTTTGAACAACCCAGGAAGCACTGTTCTGCCACAAAACTGCAATGACAGCAACGAAGGAGGGGCTTCTAAGTGCAGTCACTTAGTAAACCAGGCTGACTACCAGAGCTTCCCTGTGAAAGTGACAAAGAACCAGTTTACATTTCTTGCAACTCGCTCTGATAGTCTCCACATGGACGGTGGTTTCCCTGGTTCCACCAGTTACTGTGAACAGGAATGATGTGAACAGCCCAGTCCTATCGGAACAGGAAGAATCCTTCTGAAACAAGGAATCCAGAGGTCTGCTTTGGCTCCAGAGGTTGGAGGCTTATAGAATCATAGAATGGTTTAAGTTGGAAGGGACCTTAAGATCATCTAGTTCCAAGCCCCCTGCCATGGGCAGGGACACCTCACGCTAAACCATGTCGCCCAAGGATCTGTCCAACGTGACCTTGAACACCACCAGTGTTGGAGCATTCACAACTTCCTTGGGCAACCTATTCCAGTGCCTCGCCACCCTCATTGTAAACAACTTCTTCCTTTAATCTAAACTTCCCACTTAGGTTTGAAACCATTAACCCTTGTCCTACCACTAGAGTCCCTAATGCACGCACAAAGGAGGCTGACATGAGCTCAAGTATTACAAAAGCACAAGCATTTGAGTCCAAGAACCCTGCAATGCTCCACTTCCTCATGCAAGGAGTAGGAGGAATCAGAATCTGAGCCTGTATGGTGGGTAGAAGACTTAAGATGGGGTGGGGAGGGGTGGGGAAGAAAGGGTTCCTGAACGAGACACTGCCTCAAGGTGGTTGTGCTCTCTGGAGGACAATGGACTTGACGGGCAAGAAATTATGTTAGCCTGTTAGCAGCACCAATGTGAGAGCCTGCAATGCAGCTGGCAAATGTGAAAACAGGTAAGGTGATGCTCAGCTCCTGAATACAAGCCAACACAATGCACAGGCTTAACATGAAGAATATATTCAGAGCCTAAGATTTATTTCGAAGCTTTGGCACTGACATGGCTACAGGCAGAGCCTTCGTGTCAAGAGAAAATAGAAATACTTTCACCTTCCAACTTCCGCTTTTCACTTACTTCGGAACTTAACTTTCACCTCTGAAGCTGGTACTGGGGAGTGAGCCTTGCAAGCCCATGACAGCCGCAAAAGGTGAGGAAGCTCCTATGGTCATGCCATAGAAAGAACCTGACTGGTTGGTCCTAGAGAACACCCTCAGTGCACTTGGCTTTTAATTACTAAAGGAATTTTCTTTTAAAACCAGTAAAGGCCTCAATATTACGTGGTTGACTCTGCTGGGAATCAGGGCTGGATCGGTGTCTTTCTTAAGGGTACACTTGTGGAGTTTTATCTCCTTGTCTTTCCAATTTGAAGGACCAGCAAATGCCAAGAAACACACACTGAAGTGTCTGAAGTAACAAAAAGGGACAAAACTTGGCAAAGGAATCTGTAGACAGAGACCAGCTCTCACATACAGGAAATTACCCGAACACAATATTAAGAGAGGTTTATATAGGATTTACTGGGGGATAAACAGACTGAGGAATGAGCAACATTAAAATTCCCAGATCGCAAATTTGTGGATAAGAGACAAATGAGAACTTTGTATGTGAAGGGAAGGCATGCTGTCAGAGTGCTGGCTATAGCGTACTTCCACCTCAACAGCTAGAAGACAGTAAGAAGTGGCGATGGATATTCTCTACCACATATATTTGTATATGTGGATAGGAGAACGGAACACAAGCCAGAACTCTGGGGAAAGAGCAGATCCTCTTTTTCAGCTTCTGCCAGCCTGGCACCGTATTTGCAGATAACGCAAAACCTAATGTTCTACCATTCAAAGCAATATGTTCCCGGGATGAGCTCCTGCACCAAGACAGAATAGAGATGCCTATTCTGTTCCTGACAAAATAACAGTTTCTCTGGCACTGAACACTGTCAGATTTGTTTCCAGGTTATTAAGATCTTCTTTAGAAGACCATGGCTAAGCAACATGGACGAAATGTCCCAGCTGTTCATTAGGCCACTGCTCCACGTAACATCAGGTGGGATTTTCTTGGGGAAGGGAAGGAGTGAGTGTGCCTATGAATGAGAAACTCAGAGTGCAGGTCAGGGCAGGCACAGAGAAGGTGAGCAAAGCAAACAGGAAGCCCACCAGAGACGAGGACACCACTGATGAGAGCAGCAAGCTGAAACACAGCATGCCTCTGGGGCAAGAGTCACAGACCTTTCCCGCAGCGAAAGGGTAGACTGACTGCTACAAGGAGGGGGGGGAAGAAAAAAAAAAAAATCACTGAAAAGGTAAGAAAGCCAGACTTCCCCACTGTCAGGACTCTACACTTAGTGATTTTTTTATAAAGCCTTTTATTTCTGGTCTCTAGAATAAAATATGAGTTGTCTATTTTAAGTAGCTACATTGTTCTAATTAAACCTGGCCTCCCAGTTTAAAAGCTTTTTTCCTCTCTGTAGGAGGTTCGCAGTAAGGCACACCTAAGACATCCTCACCCCCAGTTACTGTTTTCCTTTCTTCTGATCAAAATTTGCTCATAAAGAAATCGAAAGGACAAAAGAACCAGAGAAACAAGGAAGAATGCAACAGAAAACTCCAGATGTAGTTTAATAAGAGACTGGGGTGGGGGTGGTGGAAACCACCAGAGAAGACATGTCATTCCATTCCAAGTCAAGAGAAACAAGGAGAAACGATTTCCTTCGCTTCCAGAAAGCAACATTCTCTCAACTCCATCTGCTGGTCATAGGGATAACTGTGAAACCAAACTGGTGTCTGGAAGCCAAACTTCAAACATTGTACTCCTAACCCCTGAAGAAATACTAGATTTACTGGTATGTCCATGAAGATGGCTTCCATTCATCACCACCCCTGGAACACGCAGCACTGCAGACATCGCAAAGCTTCAGCAAATTTGATGGAAAAGTCTTAACAGGGTTCCCTCCACTGACAGCACACCAAGAGGCTCCTGGCTCCCATACAGGCTGCACGCTGCGGCGAGTGCCAAAGTGCACAGCATGGCTCACTGCCACAGTCCCACAGAGATTTTGCATGATCTCACCGCAGGCAGAGAATTGCCAATCCTGCATTGAACAATTTAAATGACACCGAAACTCAAGAGTGTGTCACCAAAACTTCCCAGGATGTCAGAAGCAACATCTACGTTTCTGAAACAAGTCACTAACTCAAGATTTCAAGCTGCCTAATCTATAAGGAAAATTGACTGTATTCTGTAACAGTCATACAAAGCAATTGCTAATATTCAGATCCACAGATAACAAAACAAAAAAAAAACAAAAACCCAATCCATCCAGCTGGCACTGAAAATTAATACGTTAATGCTGACCTTTTAATCATTTTAGTAACACAAGGTTTGTTATTTCTATCCTAATTAAAGAGATTATACCAATGTGCTTCTCAGGGTCTAGTGTAGTGCTGGAAGATGCCATAAACTAACACTTCTGAGAAACACTTCATTCGGGAGGTGGGGAGCAAGAAAGTGTGTTCTTCTCAGGAGAGGGGTAGCCTGAATTCAGATTAAGAAAGTCCACTGCTGCAGCAGAGGTTTATCCCAGCTGCCAGCAGGAGGGTTATGCCTCACAGTTGGAAAACTCACGATTAGTATTTAGGACAGGGGTGCCACAGATAATGATGCTTAGAATAACACGGGTTAAAAACATACTCATTTTTTGCTTTACTTTGCAGTGTACACAGAAAGTTACAAAGAAAAGCAAAAGCTTGAAAGGAGTATTTAAGAAATTCCTGCTTTTCAGGACCAAGGGGCCTAAAGGCAACAGCTGCATCTTTCCATTTCCTCCTCTTTTATTTAGATATTCTTAGTGGTAACCAAGGTGAAGGGGGCCTACAAGGATGCTGGGGAAGGACTCTTCCTTAGGGACTCCAGTGGTAGGACAAGGGGTAATGGCTTTAAGCTTAAACAGGGGAACTTCAGGTTAGATCTAAGGAAGAAGTTCTTCACAGTGAGGGTGGTGAGGCACTGGAATGGGTTGCCCAAGGAAGTTGTGAATGCTCCAACCCTGGAGGTGTTCAAGGCCAGGCTGGACAGAGCCTTGGACAACATAGTTTAGTGTGTGGTGTCCCTGCTCATGGCAGGGGGGTTGGAACTAGATGATCTTAAGGTCCTTTCCAACCCTAACTATTCTATGATTCTATGATTCTATGCTGGAACCTGGTTTCCTGCCTCAGACATGCCACATATAACCAATGTTTTAATTCACATGGGTTTGTCTCTCATGGAATAGTATTTCCAGGATCCTTTAAGATAAGGGTAGTATAGAGGGAGGGCTGTTTTAGCAAGATATGTGGTTCCAATCTTCCAGTCATTTCCCAAAATCCCCTCGAGGTCTTCTTAAAAAGATGTAGTTGGTATTTCACTTGCTGTAGTAGATGGAGTCTGAACTGATCATCCATGGGTTCATTTTTGACAGATGGTAACATAACGTTATTCTCTTTTCCACTTCACTCCTGCCTCCTTCAGGAAACAGGACAGGCCATATCTCCAGCAGACCATGTACAAGGCCAAACACCTCAAATCAAGCCACCATCTCTAGGGTCCTAAAGCATCACAGGACATAGCAAATGGCGAAGGGATTGCAGCAAGAAAGCATGGTGTAAAAGTTCATACACTGCAACTCTGCTCTGGGGAGCTGCCTCTGCCACAAACAACTTTTCACAAGGGCTATTTGAGTCATATTTTAGTTGCCCAACATGAGACACAGCACTTCCATGAGTTATGGAAGCACACATCTAGCTGATGTAAATGTTATTTTACCCTTAACGTATGAAATGAGGAAGGCTTTAGCAAGCCAGAGCCTACAAACCTCAAGTTCAGAGTCAGCAGATTCTTCCAGTCTTACTCTTTTTGTGCCTCTCAGTCTCATGTTTAAAACTGGGGCAACACATCTTTATCTCAGAGAGGCATTGTGAAAATTAAACAATCTGAAGTATGTGCCTGCTCCAGTGATGACTGCCACAGAAAAGACTGTTTGGAAATGACTGGCTGAGTGAAATATATTACTACATCCAGACAACAAGGCCCACAGCTACACATTGAGCATCAAAATTAGAACAAAATGTTGACTAGATGCTCTTTCAGAGGGCACTGTTCATATTGTACACTGAATAGAGCAAAGTCCCTGTGGAAGGAATAGCATATGGCCATGTATGCACTATTACCAAATAATTACACTGCCTTACCCACTGCTGCCAAGTAAAGGTTAAAATTTAACAAGTCTGACATTTCCTTTTAAATTCTTGGCTTTGCAATAAAAATGTTTAAATGGAAATTTCATTTTTTTAAAGACAAAAATTCCACCCCATCAGGACTGCATCAAACTCTAACCACCACATGACCCATAAGCAGGGTGAGACCTTCTGGCTCAACAGCACAGATGTCTATCAGCTGAGATGGCCATTACTCTCTGTATTGGCTTGAGGGGAAAAAAAAAAAAAAAGATATATTGGACATACGAAGCTTTTGACACCTGAGAAACAAAGAAAGATAGTGCTGATTGTCCTCTCAGAAGACAAGTGATATTTCTGACATTTTAAAGAAACTGCAATTGATAGCACTGGGAAAGTAAGTTTCCCTTGTTGTATCTCTTTACTTCCTTCACAACCACTGGACAAGCCTTGATGGCAAGTGCCTTTTTTATTCCACCTGAGTATCTGCCATTACATCCTATACTAGTAAGCGAGTACATTAAGATTTAAGCTTCCCAAACCCCAGCATTTAAATGAGCACAAAATTAGGCTTCAGAATGATCCAATCCCTGAGATGAACACAGCACACTGGGACGATTTGCAGGTTCTCTGCAGAATCAGGGCAATAATTCATTTGCTTTATACCTGATCTAAACTTAAGAGTATTTTAAAAACAAAATTAGAATAGTCATGCATCAAATTGTCTTTTAGAACTATTCTGCATGAGTGCAAGTGGTATTCTGAACATGGTCTTAACCCTAGTCACTAGCTCCTTTCCATAATCATAAGCAGTAAATGACAGATGATACTAAGCAAAGATTTCACAGTGTAACTACAGGAAAATTAGGAAGTGGTCCTATAAATCAGGAGAAAAGAAGAAATTTATTACACTCCATTCCTTCTCATATATAGCCTTGTCAGTGACAGGCAGATAGCAAACTCACTGATGGAAGGACAAGCATTGCTTGTGCCAAAAAAATAGCTAGTTTTCTAGTGAAATTGAAAAATAAGCAATTTGCATCTTATGGAAGGTTTTACAAGTTTCTATAGTAACTGCTACCATGTACAAGAATATAAAATGCAACAAGCTGGAGTTTCCATAGAAACAACACAAGCAGTTTGATTAATACGCAGACATACTGAGACAAATGGGCATATTTCATTTCACTTTAGGAAGAAAACTCTAGTAAACAGAATACTCCAAACTTGGTCAAAGTATCCTGGTAAGAACTATTCTCTTAAGCTTGTGAGCTGCAAGTCACGCACGATGTAAATTTAGAAGCATGTGGCATGTATACCATATCAGAATCAAAGGATATGAAAGGTACTATGCTGTTTCAGGAACCTGATGCTGTTATCTAACACATTATAATTGATTTAGGAATTTAAACTTACAAGCAGCACTTACAGAGAAGACATTTTCCTTTGGTTTGGAACTAAATGTACCAGACAAAATGAAAGGAAGTAATGCAATTTTTACACTAAAGCACTGTGACTTCTTAGAAAGTTAAGTTACTGCACACACTACAGAGTGATAGTGAAGAACCATGGGGCAACTCTGACGTTTAAATGACTGTGGAGTAGTGGTCCAGTAATAGTGCAGAATCTGTATCATCCAAGAATTTAGAATGCACAATTGAGACACGACGAATAAGGGAAACAGGCAAGTACGACTCACCATGTTTGGCACACTGGTGACAGGAGTACTCTTGATGTCAGCCGGAAAGGGAGACAAACTATTCGCCATGCCTGGCTTGCTTGGTAACTGAGGATTCACTCCTGTAGCTCCCATCTGCTGCCCTCCAGTTTGACTGAAAGGCTGTCCAAAGGGACTAGTGTTACCTGTCATTCCCATCTGGAAAAGAATGAATGAAATTATTATCACCAATTTGATTCCAAAGGGACATTGAGAAAACATATGTCAAGTATTGATCTTTGCATTCACAGTGACCAAATTCCAGTATAAGTTGCTCAATATTATCGATTTTACAACTTTAAATAAAAGTATTACAAAATTTTTTTACAAATTTACAGTTTTGTGTGTCTCAAGCCTTGCAACTTAACTTACAAAATCATTATGAAAATGCAAAGGGGAGAACAAGAATTATCCTTCCTAATCTGCATTGACAGAAATTACTTTTTTCAGCGCTGCAAAAACGTTTGAAAACCAAAGAAAACTCAAATCCTGTAACACTTCATGCACTCTGTGCACGAAGCATGACTTTGTACATAGATTAGAAGGGAGGGGAATATGCAGAGGCATCTAGCGAATGTGTATCTATTTATGATTTGGTACTTGAGGAAAAATATCTGAGCAAAAGGACATCTATCTAAGGCTGACATCCTTGACAAATTAGACCCCCAAAACTCCTTAAGAAGAGCAAGCAGGAACATGACTCCTTGTGAATGAGTAGAGAGAACACTGTCCATCTGAAGAGGCATTTTGCCTGAAGAACAGTCTCCCAAGAGAAGTGGTGAAATCTCTATTACTTGAGCCAGTTTATATTACACGGGACAAAAGGTCCTGAAAAGACATTTTAACAGGAATTTACTTCTTTCAAAGAGGACAACTAAGACTAGGACTCTCCTTCCCCCCTCCAAATAAAAAGGAAATAAAAGTTAATAGATGTTTGTGCTCCCCCCTGCCCCACAATGGGAGGATTTCTAGATGACCTTATCACCCGTCAGAATGTCTTCAGTATAAATCCAACCACTGTGCAAGTCTTTACTTGAAATATTAAATCCTATTTTCCCCTTCCTTTGACCTCTTCAGCCCTTCCATACACAACACAGTGGTTTTCCATGGTCCTGGTCTTTTCACTCTCCTTTCCAGCAGGGATTCAGGAGCACTATTCCCGTGGCTGGAAGAGGAACTGTGCACACCAGTTTGCCAGTGTAACAGCCTCATCATAAGGAATTGCTCAGTGGTTGCTTTTTCACGCTTACAGGAATAGGGCTGTATGACCAGTTGATGAAGCACTGGTTAAGAGCAGTGAATTACGTCGGGGCAGAGTCCAATAAACACAATTTTACTGTGCCTTGTCCTCTTTGCCAGTGTACTTTGTACATTTGGGTTTCAGACAGCTGGCCCAGCCACATTTGAAGTAGCTTTACGTTAGGAAATACTCCCTTAACCTGCATCCTGCCAAGCGGCTGTTGCCAGATTCAGGCCTTTTTTCCACTGTGCAAACTGTTATATCTTTACAGAAGAACCTGACCCACTACATACACATTAAAGAAACCAGCAGCTGTTCCTTGTCAATGTAAGAGGTTATCATATGTGCTGTGTTCCATTGTAAAGCTGAATAATCCAAACAGCATGTAAGTCCAAAAAATGCATTGCTTAACAGCATCAAAAGCTTAGTAGGAAAGACTGCCTTTTTAGAAAAGTGGCATGGCTACTATCATGTTGCACAAATATTAACAACTATATTTTCTGTATTTCTGTAGAACTCTATGTTAGGGGTTTTTTATTATTTTGGCAACTTTTCTCTGAGGAATTAATAGTGAAATATTTAATAAGCTTACCCACTCATCTCAACCGACTATTTCAGACAAAGTATGAGAAAGGATCATAAGATATCTACAGCTACCCATTAATACTATGATGGTGTATCAGATTAACAGTGAAGAAAATTTCTGAAACTAAAAGTGAGATTCTGAGAAAGTAGCTTATGACTACTTAAACCTTTCTGAGGCTAGAAATAGGAACATTAGCTGTTTGGCTCTTACTCAGTTTCCGCTTGTGCCTAAATCCCCAACTACAAATTTCATTCATTTGTAAACATAATCTAGGAGTGCAGCACAGGCTGGGATTGGCCCAGCTGCGGAGCAGGTCTGTGGAAAAGGACCTGGAGTTCCTGGTGGACAACAAACTCTATGAGTGAACAGCGTACAACTGCGGCAAAGGGTTATATCAACACGGGCATCTCCAGCAGATACAAAGGTGAAATTATTGCACTCAACGCTTGTCAGGCCACACCTGGAATAGTGTGTTTGGTTTTGGTCCTTGCTATACAAGAAAGATTTGGACAGGTTGGAGAGGGTCCAGAGAATGGCCAAGGAGATGAAGCCATGTGAGAGAGATGGGCTTGTTCAGCCTAGAGAAAAAAAGTCTCGGGAGACCTGATCACTGGGGGAGGAGATGGAAAGACCCAGCCACCAAGCAACAAAGTTGCCCAACATGGACTGGTTCAGTCTGTGCAGTGCAACATTCTAAGCCTCTGGCTGATACTTGAAATACAGCTGAATTTTCAAGAAGTGAGAGATTTTCTTTAGGCAGTGAGGATGTTAAGTAAATTTTACACCAAATTTAAGTTCTCATTCCAAAAGAAACAGAGAAGTTTTCTTCATCTCATTATCAGGAAAGATTAACATTTTTATTACAGGAAAAAATATTGTTAAATAGCTTTTTTTTTTTTTGAAAAATATTACAGATATTTCTTTCTCAAAAAATAAAGAACAGAGAATTTCATTTTCATTTTTTACAACTCTAAACCACTAGAACATCCCAAAAGCACCAAACTGCACTAATGTTTACTGTATTAAAATATTTCCTTTACAACAGATCTTGTTATTAAACATATCACAACTCAGTACAACAACAAAACAACCCGTCAAACCTTCCAAACTGACTGCCTAATATGATAATTTCTCCTCTTTTAGGTGATCATTAACTAATAGATACCTGATTGAAATTTTAAGAAATGCCTTGCTATTCTTTGAAACCAAGCCAGAAGCAGAGCAGCTTCTATTTAAAACCTTGAGGTTTTTTTAAACCTGTTATCTGACACATGGTGTTTCAATTCTAAAGCTGTTCTTCAATAAGTTAAAGGAACCTAAGGCTGAAGAGTTATACCAGTCTACAACTTTAAAAAAAAGCAGAGAGTTTGATAACATCAGACATGCCCTTTAACATACACATTATTTTTTTGCAAATTACTGCCACTGAAACAAACTGCTAAAGACTTTGTTTGAAGTCCATCTTATAAAAAACCAAAAAAAATAATCTGAAAATGTAGAAAGATCTTTCTTTTGTGGCAGTCCCTGGAGTAAATATGGAGACAAAAGTCAGGAGGAACCATACACACGATGAGTTTATTAAAGCTCAGAGATGTTTGTAGTTTCAAGTTTCTTAAGCTCAGTTTTGCCTCAGAGGAGTTAAACTTACTAACAGAACTGTGATTTCCAGAGACTAGAAGTGCACACCACAACGCAAGAACTGCTCTAATGAACTCTTATCTATTTGTAACAGTTTTCAACCAAGACTGGAAACAAAGAATTTTAGTGGCAGAACAACCTGCTGCCAAACAGCATTAAGATCAACAGTCTTCCAGAGCTGTTACTAGTAACCTAAGGAGCAGCTCAACATATACTCCAGCAACAACCACCTCCAGCAAACAGAGCCAGCAGCAAAGTAAACCACTGCCTGCACCTCACCAGTGGGAAGGCAGCAAATAGGAGGTGGAAGAAAGGCAAGAATGGGGCACAGCCCCTGCATATCAACAGACAAAGATATCCTACTGCATAAGGCATTAACTGCTATCTCCTGATTAATCTGAACATCGAGATCAGGTGACCTTCCATGGAACTCCATTTAAACCACTGCTAATTGAAATTTCAAAAAACAACTGGCAAATGTAATCAGATGGTCGAGCCTGTACCTAGTAAAGATTTTGCACTGCTTATTCATTCCGCAAACTGAAAGCAGCAGCTCTGAACGAAGCCAGTCAGAAGGCTCGAACGCTTCTGCCTCTTCCCCCAGTTCTTTTCCGATGTGAAATGAGGGGGCAGGTGGGGGAAGGCAGATACTCAGAAGACCTTTGTTTTTATATTTAAGTCACCAAAGACAACAAACCAGTATGAACATGGGAGTCAGCAACCTGTTAAGAATGGTCTTTTCATGCAGCCAACACAAAGATTTGTATGTTGCTTAAAGTTTGTTAAATTTACTTTCCTGGAAGGAACAACATCAAAAAGCTATCCAGTGTGAGTTGTTTCTTTTTCTACCTGCAAATGGGAATGGATGTGTATATCACAAGACTGCTCAAGATTCAACCTATCAGCGTGGTAGCTGGTGCACTTCCATCACAACAGAAGCAGAAAGTTCTCTGAAAACCTGGGTTATGTTGCACTTCACTCCCATTTTGTACTAAGCTTAAGGATGTTCCTTCCCCTGTTGCCTTCTCTTTCTCTCCATCAGTTCATTCAACTATGAGTTGATCTTGTTTCTCAAGCACCTTTTTCTGCAGGCCATGTTCTCTGCTCTCTATCCCAGGTGGCTCCTTTCATCCCTCCTCATCCTCTGGCAACTCATGTTTTATCATCTTGTTTCTGTGTCACAATTTTGTGCAACTCTTGTTTCTTGACTGGTTCTCTGTACTCACAACTGCAATGACTTCTGATAAAGAAGACTTTTTCACAAGCAAGGTGTTTTCTATGTAGCTGTTGATCAGTTGTGATGGGGGAGATGTACAGGTGCCATAAACCACCCTAACACAGAACTGCAAGTCAAGGCTACAAATGCCTGAAGAAGCATGATTAATGGAGGAGACCAGCTTAAAGACATTAGTTCTACTCTAAAACAGTTCTCAGAAACAGGATAATACTACTCTCCTTTAATGGGAAAAACATTTAATTTAATAATTCTGCTATCCCAGAAAGACAAGCAGATTCTGTTCCCTTTTATATCACTATGGCAACTCTCTAAGATACTGGAATCTATTCTTGAGAGTGGATAGGAAATAGGGTATTTCACTCTACTCTCACCGCCAAGGAACATAAAAACTTCCAAGCTGAAAAAAGAAAACCAAACCTTTGTTTAGCTGACTTGGACTACACAAGTTTTGAGCAGCAGGTGTGGGAGGTACTTCTCTTTGTTTTACTTTTATTTTCAGAACAGAGCAGCAATTCAATTTCCGCTAGCACCTGGAGCTTCACAGATATTACAGATCAAGTCTGTAACCAGATCTATATACCTCATCTGATGGCTCAACTCCAAGTTGGTGGGACTGAAATGAGAACTTCACCAATGTAATTTAAAAGATACCTTAGGACCAGAGTGGACCTTCATACTATGCCATTTCTTCTATTTTTAAAAGCTTACCCTTTTCTTCCCTTCTTTATCACTGCTGACATACCACAGAACTTCCTCTAGCCCAACATCAAGGAGCTGTTCTCTTTGTACATGAAGCATCTAGGCCATAAATAAATCCTGTCCTTTCCTCCTACTCTTTTTATAAACTGTCCCTTCACCTTTACCACTACAGCCGTTTATTTCATTCAAACAGTTAGTTCATTACCACATATTCCTCTGATGCTCCCAAGACATGCAACTAGTACAACGTGCTGCAAAAACCATTCCCTGCTACAAGCACTCAATTTCCTATTCACAATCCCCTTTTTAGCTTCCCTGCCAATATTCTGTCATAAACCACAGAACTGTACACACTTCTGCTCCTTACTACCCATTTTCCTTTGGGCAACTCTGCTCTCCTCTGCTGCCCCAACCCACCTTTCTCCAGGGTTTCCAAACTTAGTAAAAAGGACTGGCAGGACAGACTGATTTAGTTTTCCTGCAAGAGAAAAAGCATCCTCACTGCACGCACATGCCAAGAAGCAGCACCCAACTCTGACAACACTGCTGGTTCTGTATCTTGCACCACCACTGCCTACATAGAGTTAATACTGATTTTTTTTTTTGTTAGTTGGTCCAGACAATTAGTCCAGAGATAAAAAATAAAACCAAACCCCTCACCTTATCTTTAAGTTAAATGTTGATTTTCATTAAGTTTTGAAGCATTGGCTCTTCTGTACAAAAATGGAAGGTTATTCTGGCCAAGTATTTAAAACCAAACCAAACCAATACCACCAGATTTGGACCAGCCTGACAGCAGTAAAACCACTGAAAGGTTGATATGAGAATCAAAGAACTCAAAGCAGTTCAGCAGAAAATAAGCCTGGTTGAAGTAATCTGATTATGATCCAATTCTGTAAACTAAAAATAGTTATCATTAATATTCAGTTTGGTACCTACTAGATTTTTAACGAGAAAACAGTCCTAGAAAGAAAGGAAGCAAGCTAGACAGCTTGGCTGGACTTTGAAAGCTGTGAATCTGCAAAGTGCTTGAACAACAACCCTGAGCTCTCAGTATGACAACAGGAAGTTTGAAAAGAAAACGGGGTAAGTGTGCAGCAACATCTTTATGTGTTTGGCTTGATGTGAAAGCTCTTGCAATGACAACGATCATGCTGTATTAGTTCATGAACAGTATGTAAAAATGACAGGATTCAGAAAAGCCTCAAGAGCTATTCAAAGCACTAAAATGCATGGCTACAACACAATCTAATTGCAATCTAATACCCTAATTTATTTAGCTTACTATTTAAGCTTATTAATTTGCTTATCTTATTAAGGTAAGGACTGAAGTGATCCTAAAGTACCAATTTAGGGAATAGGAAGGTGATAACAGGAATATTTCCTATTTAGCAAAGACATAATACCAACAGGGAAAAGTTGAAGCTCTATGGCTTCAAAGCAAAAATTAGAAAAAATGTAAGTGACCAAGTCACTTACACCACTGAAATTCTCAAGGTTAATACAATCTTTTATCCAAATAGTGTGTGCTTCTACTCATCAACAGGAATTAATTCACAAAAGCCATAAGGCCTATAATCACAGGTATTGAGTCTGACTTTATCACTGTCATTTTTATATGTGCAATTCTTTATTAAATGGAACCTAATAATTGAAAGGGAATTACAAGTTCCCTTCACCTTGTGTATAGACAATACAGAAAGGTGAAAAGAGAAAGTTACCCCAGGAAGTAAAAATCATCTAGGACTCTGACCAAACTGCCAAGACTATTAAACAAATCCAGAGACAAGTATCAAAGTCCAGGAAAGCAGCAGTGCAGAACAGATGCCCCAAGACTGCATCAAATCACTGTTTCTTCCTTGGCACCGCAGAACCGTACCAGACAGAACATGGCTAAGTGCAGCTTCAGATGACTGCTCTTTTAACGACACAAGATCAAGACAGGGTGGACTGCAAGACAGAATTTCATTCATTCACTCAATCCAGTAGCAATTAAGCTGCCTCTTCAGACTGACACTGATTACGGGATCACCAAACCACTTAAATTGTTAGCTGGGTAATCTAAGGAAACTGGGCTTAAGCAATAGTGCTGTAACTATCAGCACACCATCTCCTCCCCCTTCCTCCAATCAATTCAATCACTTTTTAAATCACTGGTCAATTTGACCCATTTTTGTTAAAGGTCTCACAGACAATTAAGTTCCTAAGTAGAGAGAGGGACAGGTAGATTATGACACTCAGATTTACATCTCCATGTAGAAGAGGCACAAAGACGTCTGCTGTTCCCCACCATGTTTAGCAGAGGACAGTATATCCAGGGCTCTCAACGAGCCACTGTTATTACCAGTTTACTCCTGTCAGCACCTCAGAAAGATTATCTGAGGGCATGGGAGGGAACTGAAAGTACGATAGGAAATGGCTTAGAAGACCCTTGGGAAGGGTTGCTGTGAAGAACTACAGCCTCTACAGTGCAGTGTGAGGATACACAACCAATCTACCGGGCATGCTACTCTCAGATCCATTTTGGCAACAGAAAAATAGAAAGGTCAGACCTTTTTTCCCCCCCACTAAACTGTTCCCATGCCTCTGAATCTGACAAGACAGTTACAAGAGGAAGACACAAAGCCTAAATTGAGCCATCACTATCCTTACATTCTTCTGGACTTAGTCTATGTACAAATGCTAAAATCAATTTAATTGTAAGACCCAGATTAATAATTCGAGTTATTTCAGAGAACAGAATATGCATGTCATAATGAAGGAGAGAACAGAGGCATCTTAGATATGATCTCTTATGGTAAAAGGACAGGTCTTTACAAACTATTAGTAGTGTTGAAGAGCTGCATACGTGAGATCTTGCCTGTTCAACAGTATAAATTGCTCTACTAAGACATATCTGTCACTCACTACTGCTTTCTTCTAAATCCCTTGTATTTACAAAGAAGAACCTTCCCCCTACTTCCTCCCGTTGTATCACTGAAACAACCCAGTGTGAAGTAACATGCTAAATACTGAGAAGACAATAACTATTTCACCCTTCAAAAGCTACCTATGAACAATGATTCAGTTTTCTGAATGCCTGAGCTGCAACTTTAGGGTTATACCATAATCAATAGCCCTTGGTTGTCAGAGCAAGTATGCATAAATAATCCAGCCCTTCTACAGCAATTGCAACACAGCATCTGACACGCTCCATCAAAAATCCCCTATTACATCACTGATATGTTAAGAACACTTTTCCTCTCTGTATATAAGAGCAAGCTGGTACAAAACAGAAATTCTGCACTTCCCACTATGACCCACAGATCCAAGAAGTATCCTTTGGGTTCATCATGAACAGAATGATTTGGTACACAGACATAGATAGGTATACTGCTCCTGCCTCCAAGTCATCGCTGTCACAAGTCACTACAGGACAGGGATGATTCAGAACCTCTTCTGTACTTGTTGCCACCAAGCCACTGCAATCCCTTGCACCCTTTACTTTCCTCTTTTATGGGCCTCACCAAAACCAGTCACTTAATACTCCATTATCGGACTAACCCTTCAAAGCACCTGTCATCAAATTACTACACCTACTTGAAATCCGGGCTTTCAACACACAACTTGGTTAAAAAGCTCAGCATTTTGTCCCCCTTCTCTCTTTCCATTCATTGAAATGATTTTGCTACCAAGAAGTGTGTCACCTTGCTTGGTTTAAATAATTTCGACTTTCTACTTTTTGATCTTTCTTATCTTTTGCTTACGACAAGGAAATGAAGCAGTCGGGTGTCTCAGACATTCAGAAGTTATCAATTAAAGTATACAAAGTACTGTGAATGCAAGAGTGTATCCGCACTAAGTAATGGGGGAACATCAGAAATCCAGACTGACGGACAATTCAGTCGGTTTTAATACTGTTAGTAAGCAACAGTGAGAGAGGACAGAACTCCTTCCAGAAGGCTTCTTTCTGCTTCCCAGAGTGGTAACTTCAGGAGAGTTAGAGACCAGTGCTCTGTCATCTGCACTGCTCCACCACTAGTTCCCAGGGAGTTTAACACACCCAAGTTCCAGAGCTGCTATGACCTGGCATCAACCACCTGGAATTAATCTCTCCTCAGTCCCTGTGTGCTACTGCCATGACTCCACTCAGCCACTTTGCTTGCACACTCAGTACAAAAGAGCTACTTTCCAGTCAGGCACATGCCAAGGACTTTGCACTTTGGACTCTTACCTCTCTCTGGTATGAAACATGAATCTCTAACACAAAGCAAGGTCCACCTAACTGATTAAGGCTCTCCAAGAAGTGTAAAAGAGAGGTCCATTAGGAATATACATTCATGCGTGAAGTGGGAAAGACAGGCTTTCTTTACTATGTTGGCACCATCCTATCTGTTTACTGACAAAAAAAAAAGTTTCTACTAATTACTATTTCATCCTATAGTAACATGTTCCAAAAGAAAGTCACCATGGTGCTTTGGATGTATATGCCAGAGGGACAGATGGCGAAGCAAGGAAAAGATTAATCATTTTATGGCAGAAAGCCAGTGGTGTTACCAAATTAACAAAAAGTGAATTCAGTTTCAGTGCAGGAACAGTGGCAGTACTGTTACCTCAGCTGAGGTGAGAGCTCCTCACCTAAACCAATCTGCAGGTTTGGAGGTTTGACAAAAATACTCATTTAAAAATACTCACTTTTGAAGTCAGCGAGTAACAAGAATGCCTTAAAAAAAATAAAAATAAAAAAAGTCAAGAATCAGTCTGAGAATTAAATCATGACCTGGCAAGCAGCATTCAGAGGAAGCCTGACTTGTGCTGAAGTCTCCACTCCCCTACTTCTCTAAGCTAACTGCTCTAACAAAAGCCTACTGCAACAGATTCATGAAGCATTTAGAGAGTCTTGCTCTCCAGTAGTAAACTGACTCAAAGAAAAATACTCAAATGCCAGGAACAACTGTAATTTACTTCATCCTTTATTAGAAGATGAGAGATTTGGTAAAGCTAGAAATAACATTTTAAAAATCCCCTGAAGAGGAGGCCAGGTGTTTTATTACCACTCATAACAAGATTTGAAATTCTCTTCCATGCATTTCACAGGGGTCAAAGACAAATTTAAGTTATTCCAAGGCAACAAGACCACTTTAAAAGTGTACAAATGTTTCTGCGTAATTACTGAAATATAAAAGGCAGAATTTTGTGGCAAAGTGCTCTTTACAAATGACTGGATATATAAAGAACAAACTCTTTAATACATTTAACTAGAAATTAACCTCTTCCAGGAGAAAAAAAAATAAATAATCACATGCTTGCACTGTGTATATGCCTTAGGAAAGAAGCGTCTCCAAAATCCTGCACAAGCCTGAGCGCTGATACAACCAAATATACTACAGGAAGTATCAAAGTCATTTCTGCACTAAGCAGCACCGTTGTACTTACAAATCAGGAACAAAGCTCAGGCAAACTTACTTTGTAACAAGTGTCACCTCTGCAAATAAAAACATCAAAGCTCTAATGGATAATTAGCCACAATTGATCAATGCATTCCAATTGCTTCAAGAGCTTTTATGAGTGTCAAGCAGAAAAAGTGGCTTTCTCAAGATAAACAAGAACTATTCTTACTACATAAGGAGAGAAAATTAACAAGAACCATTAAATTAAGTAAAGATGCTTCAAAAGTTTGTTTCATCCAAAAAATGTAGTTCGGACACGAACAGCAATTCAACAGCACTTAAAAAGAGGAATTTGAAAGCCTGAAATTCAGTTAAGGAACACCTCTACAGATTGTATATTCACAGGCCAAAATCTTTGTAAGTTACTTCTAGAAGCAGCATCAGTGTGTACCAATATCACATCAAACCAGAATTTTCTAACTCTTAACAGAAACCTGTAACTTGAAACTAACTGATCTAACTAACAACTGATCTAGTTGATCTAACTTTGAGATCAACTTAGATCTCAACTCAAACATCCCTGTCCTCCTCCAGTTCCTGTACTTCATCATCATTAAGCTAAACGCAGGTTTCTAAACCAACAGCAAATCTCGACACACAGTTTGTGCTTCTTCCTTTATTTTCTGTATCACACACATTAGCCTTTTGAAATGTACCCAACAGGTCACAAAAGAATTTACAGATGTGTCTACCAGCACGTCAGCATTTCTGAAGTTCCTACAGTTGGCTGGAGACAGACAAGTAAAAGTAGAGCACGTCATTCTCAAAAAACCTTAGTATTATTTGGAACAAACTGTTTCAGTAAGAAAAACATGAGCACTATTTAAGAGATTCTTTCCCATTTATCTCGCAGAAGCTGGCCAAAGACACATTACCAGGTAGCCTGTGTGATACAACAGCCTACACAGAGGTGGGGAAAAGGTATTAGTAGCTCTACAGACTAACAGCAACAGGAAAGGTGTCCCAAAAATATAATGAAAAGAGGTTTTCTGTTTTCTTTCTTTACAGTATGTACCCTCCTGGACAGACTTGAGTCCTAAAGGGAACACGGACACACTGGAGAGACCATGCTTCTAAAAGAAGTAATTATTCTATTTCAATCCAGAACTAGGGCGTGGAGGTGTCTTTCAAATAGACAAGAAACAAATTTACACTACAGGTTACATTAAATACATTAAAAGGGGGGGAAAAATAATAAAAAAAAATAAATCAGTAGAGTTCACACCAAACAACCACTTAGCACAAATATCATAGCCTGACATTAACAGTAACTAAGGAGAAACAGAACTATAAATAATTTACACTGTTGAAATTATTTTTAAATAACTCTAAGAGCCAAATATGTTTATTTTGAAACACCACATCGACTCCAAGAGCTACCGTGAAACCTCCAGTCTTTCTGTAGAAATGGGCTCTCCTGGAATAACAATTCACATGAGGCTACCAGGAGACTTCTCAACTCTGATGGTTGTCTTTTAACACATGCTTAAAATTCAACAGTGTGAACAAAGTAGGCCTGCACATACATGCCTCTCACCGAAAGCAGCCTGCACACAGCTCCATCCAGAAACTTCTTTTAATGCAAGACACCCAGTATCAGACTAATGAAGCAAACACAGCTCATTCCAAGAGTGAAATACCATCTTTGACTGATGGTGTTCCAACACTTTCCCATTTCCAGGGGACCACAGAATACTGGGCTGGAAGGGACCTCAAGGATCCTCTGGACCAACTTTTCTAGGCAGAGCATGACCTAGACTAGATGCCCAAGTGCCCTGTCCAGATGAATCTTAAAAGTGTCCAACATCAGGGAGTCTAACACTCCCCTGTGGAGATTATTCCAATGGCTGGTTGTTCTCATTGTGAAAAATTTTCCTCTTGCGTCCAGTCAGAGTCTCCCCAGGAGTAACTTTGTGCCCATCACCCCTTGTTTTTCCCATGTGACTCCTTGTAAAAAAAGAGTCTCCATCTTCTCTGTAGCCACCCTTAAACACTGGAACACGGTGATCAGGTCTCCCCTGAGCCTTTTTTTCTCTTGGCTGAACAAACCCAGTTTTCTCAGCCTTTCCTCACAGGGCTGCCCAGTCCTTTGATCATCTTTGCAGCCCTTCTCTGGACCCTTTCCAGTCTGTCCACAGAGATCCTCCTATTGTAAAGGTAGCTATTTAATTTAGTGCATTTGCCAAAAATTTCAAAGGGCACTTATTTTTTGTCTGGTTTTTAAAATCCCCTTAAAAAATAGAATACCCCACAGATAGGACAGCATTATGGTGCAGTCACTCCGAAAACTCAAAACCTTTCCACTCCAAAACAGCAGCACCTCCCAGAGACTGCTAAAGAATCTATTTACTACTCCTCTAAAAGTCTATTTCAGCCAGGTCCTTTTGGCAAGGATGTTCCTATATTTAACATGCTGTAATTTCATTATGATTCATTCTAAAACAAAGGCACTACTGAAACCCTTTTATGGCACAGTAGGCTGCTTATTTGCCAAACCTAAAGCAGATTCATACACATGCATACCAAAGAACATGACTGTAACTTTGGGGCTTGAGCATTTTCAGAGCATGTAAGTACTAACAATTCCAGATGGTACTTAAAGGTAGCTTTTGCAGCATCGGGAGTTCAAAAATCATCTGCAGTCCCCATTCATGGAAATCTCAATTCTACAAAGTATTTCTGGCCTTAGAATTAAAGCCATAGCTGAGATTACATATAAACAGATAAGACACAAATAAATAAGCTTAGTGTGCCACTTTCCTCCCCAGTTTTTCTGATGGGCAAAGCTGCAGCAGTCAAATTGTCAATATATGACACACAAATGGATTTAGGCTTCCAAACCAAAACTGCCAGTTATTTTCTCTGAACATTCACAGGAAGAAGGGAATATTTTTATATTTCGCCATTCCTTGTACTCAGCCCTGCAAAGTTAAGTAGCAATTGTGTAAGAATTCAGTGGGTTTTTTTCTTGAGATGTGGGGGGAAAACTGTATCAGAACAGCCTTTCTGGTTTAAAAACTCACCTTTAAATAAAGGTGAAAACTAGCCTGCCCACTGTAAGGTAGACTTGGCCATGCCCTGGGTAGCCTCTTGTATTGAAATTTCAACCCCCTAGCTAAGTAAGGGGATTTCAAAGTCCCAAAATACAACTTTTAAATGTAATGTTGTTTTTTGTCTGATGGTAAAAGGTGTCCCACCTGTACTTCAACAAAGTGGTTTTAACTTGTGGAAGCTGCAGAAAGAGAACTGCCTCCTCTCACTGCTCCTCCACTCCTGATCCATTTCTTAAGCAGGTTGACACAATGCTAGAAGTAATTTTCTGATTTCCTGCATTGCCTTTTTTCTGAGGAAACACGCCACCAGCATTTGGTTTTCAGACCATAATACCGGCTGCTTTGACACATTCCTGCATGTACTTCCAATTACAGGATTCCCAATGTAATCACAGCTCACTGTCAAGTACAAACATTAAGTTTATCTTTTAAGTAAGGGGAAGTTTTGAGGCCTGCTAAAAGGTCTTGTCATCAGAAATGCTTCTGTGAAATAATATCTATGGGCATGATTGCAGTCTATTAAGAAAATTACTACGACAAAGACACTTCCTTCTGACTGAAGTAACCATGTATTTCGTAACTTCTACACACTAACATTTAAGTTGGCAGGTGTTCCTCCCTCCCAACATTTGAGTCATTTTTTACATGTGTATAAAAAAACCAAACTACAAACAGCAGAAGGAAGGTATGTGAAAACAGTCTACACACTTGAAGTAATTTCAGTCACATCAACTAGTTAAGACTTAGAGGTTTTTGTCATTTTAATAAACCTTCTGAAACAACGGAAATCTTGCTTTTAATCTGTGGCTTCCAAAGGAAGATCCACTGATGGATCTGTTAGCTTCATTTCCAAAAGCTTTTTTCAGATAAACTACTTAGAAATAAACCCCATGGCAACCACGAACATTGAAGACATTAACCAATATGATTTAGAGTTAGTGACAAAATCCCTAACGTTTGTGTTGTGTGACCACAGTAGATGATCACAGCACAATTCTACTCTGAAAAGTCGCCATAAACATTTTTGACAGCTGAATGGCAAGCCAATGCCAGTTAACAGAAACAGGCTTTTTAATGCCCAAGCAGGAGGGGAATCAAGCTGTGGTCTGCCCCCATGAAGGCTGTCTTGTTCTGTTTCTTGCAGCATTTACCTTGTAGCACTTGAACAAAACTGAACCTAGATACCTGCTTAAGCATATGCAGAAGATAGCAGCCAATTGACTACCACTTCAAAGATCTTCAATGATATTGCACAACTGCAAATGAAATGTAACTCATGTACTAGAAATAGGAAACAACTCAATTTCAGGTGCCAGGAGTAATAGCTGTGGTAAGTGAGCTTTTCAAGTCACCAAATCTCTTCTACAGATCAGAGTAAACTCATCTGTGGAGCACCACTTTGCATGGTCATGTTTCAAAACAAAACTGCATTACAGATATTGTAATTTTACTACGAGTCAATGTGTTTTGCTGTTATGTGTTTCTATATATTGAGATCCTTCTTCTGTTTGTGTTATTATAAAAGCACATATGTCTCTTCTCAGTAAAAACGCTGGTTTTGGCGATAGTTATTCAACAGAGAACTAAGCAACCATGGTCAAGTCTGTATCATCTCTTAAGAGTCCCCTGCAACTGGGAAGCAGCGTTTTTTGGAATACAATTTGGACTGGCTACTTGTGTTTGCCAGAGGCATGGTCTGCTAGGAGACAGCTTGGCAGCCTAGGATGGACAACTTAGAGGATGAGAAGCATATTAACTGCAAGTCATGTTAAAACAATTCAGGCGGATTCAGACAGATTTAGAGTCACCAGAGAAACAAACAGCACCAGCAGTTTGCTAAAACACACAGAACTGCAAAGGAATGAGAACATCTTCAGCTGACTTAATTCACAAGCAGCAAGCGTAGCTAAACCTGGTACTCTGCAGTATCAACTGGGTAAGTTCTTTAAATAAATAGCTTTTTTTTCTCATCACGAATTTTCCTTACTACATACTCCTTAAAACACCCAGTCAAGTAACATAACTACATACACAATTTCAGTCTTGTATAGGAATTCTTGCTCTTTAATGTAGTTCATTATCTTATTAAATTTCCTCAAGATTAACACCCAACACCACTCAGTGAACAACAAGGAGCAAAACTGTGACTGTGCTTGTCAATGACACATGCAGTATATATGTATATACCCAGCCTAGAAACAACAACAAAGAGAATCCAGTTCTTTCATAGCTCAGTAATAAACAAAATGAGACAACTGGTTATTCTCCTGCTAAACAAAAAAAAAAAAACAAAACAGTTTAACTGTTTTCTGAAGTTCACTTCTAATAAGAGTTCCTCCTCTTCCTTAATATAAAACTTCTCCTACTGCAATATGCATCGTCATGTGGCTCTTTTGACTAAAACAACATGAAAACATGCACCACTCCAATAAATCAGGCAAAGACAGTTGAGAGAAAAAACTGTTCTGAACTCACATGCAAAAATTCAGCATAATAGACCTGGCTTTGCACAGTCAGTGATTATGAACCCGTTATGATTTTTATGTCAGTCCTACTACTGGTGATACTTGCTTTTGTAGTATTTTCCTTTACAGTTTTCAAAATATGTAGAATGTAGTTACTTAAAATCTACAATCTTGAAAAGGCATTTTACAAAAAAAACCCAAAAGCAAACAAACAAACAAAAAAAACCACACCAAAATGTTGCTGAAAATAAACAACCATTTTCTCCTGATTTCTTTAAAGATTCAGACTAAGACTGGGCCAAACAGTTCCATCCCTTACTGGGGCATTCAGAGCTCAATAACGTGTTTGATTAAACTGCACATTTAAGAAAGAAAATTAACCTTTAGGTAGGTTTACTAGTTCTACAGAGAAAAACACTTTGAAAGGAACCTCCAGCAAACTAGTTTCACTGCCACTTAAGAGCAATAGCTTCTGCTGATCATTAGCCACACACAGCCACAGGATTTCTCCCTAAGTTCCTGCTACTGGCTATCAGCAGTTCCTCGTTATAGTGATACAGCTCTGAAGTTACTGAGGAAAAGGCGATTCCTTTTACAGAATTGTAGAAAGAGGCATTACACCTTGGAAACACACGGAAAAGTCCGACTCATCTCAATGGGACTTTACTACTTCTTAAGGAAAAGAATGAAAGTACCAATTAGGTGAATCACTGTCCAAAACTCTTAACAGGGTACAAACAAGCTTGAGAACCGTACAAAATAAATAGGAACATCCCAAATTTCTCCTCTGATTTTCCACAAGCTTTGAAAGCCCAAGAGGAATGCATCTCAGCAAGAAACTATATAACATCTAATCTACTGAAACGTAATTTCAAGCTCTTGCCAGCCACAATGAACTACCTGAAGGCTTTGTCTCCCTCATTTGAAAAAGATCAGCTCTCACAGCAACTGGAGAGTATTAAGGTATAGAGCATGCTTGCAATGAAGTGCTCACTACTATGGAAACAACAGACCATCTGCTTAGCTTTGCTGCTGTTTGACATGTTCTACAACCATCTTAAACAACTCTGATTTAAAAAGATTTTCTAGATGGTTTGAACATGTTTTCTGGATTTAATGAACTTTACAAAAAAGCATGGCAAAAACAAGAGCGCAATCATGCTACTACTGCAAATTACTGTGACAAAATTATCTGTTCCTGTACCCCTGCCAAGTGATAACTGTTCAAAGAAGAAACCTTCTGCCCTTTTAAGAAGATACCTTAAAGAACTTCAAACCAATCAAATGAAAACTACCCTTGTAGTGTCACCCAAGAAAACAGAGCCACAATGCCACAGTTATAAGCAAAAATGTTACAGGAAAAGAGCAGCAGTGAGCACAGCAGAGGTATACTACTACGTACAGTAGTACAGAAGAGAGGTTTCCTCAGAGGTTTCAAGATGATCTCGAACAAGTCAAACATCACAAAGCAGATGCTCTAAATAAATCTGAATATGCAGATTGCACAGTCACGGCCAAGGAAGAATTCAAATCCTTGATACAGTAAGTTGCTGTAGCTTTAATTCACAAAACGTTCTCAGCGACTACACTACTGCCTATTCCCAGAAACATTCTAGGCTATCAAGAACATGCCATATACTCCCAAGAAAACAGGACTATGACTTTAATAGCTATTGTCTAACTTGCACTGATTGACAGGTTGCTTCTTACAGTGGATCATATGAAATCTGTGAAATCCTTTGTTCACGTCTCTATAGACTGAGGAATTATTTTGCTTTAATCTCTCCCTGACAATGGAAAAACATCTGTCTTGATGGCAGCACCTTATGGCCCTCTGACATCAAGAATCAGTTATTTTTCATTCCCTTTTAAGCTGGTTCGGGGTAAGGTGTGTACTTTTCATTCTGTCAAGAGCAGCCTTAAAATGGCAAGTTCTGCTCAAAATTAACAGTATTGGCTTATGATGCTCCAGGTGAAATGAATCCCAGTTATTTCTGAGAGCAGGTGAAGGGATCAGAATCAGGATTTTTTTTTTTCCCTTTTCTGTTACTAGAAAGAATGCTTATAAAAACATACCACGGGAAAGAAAAACAGAAAAAGCAATGGACTTTCCTTGATTAGTCATTTACTAAAAAAGGATTAGAACAAACCATCAAGGAACAAGGTCTTGCCCCAAACTAGACCCAAACCATAAAGGGTCATGAGTGCTACACACTGCCTATAAACAAACTGAATTGAGAAAGACAGGCTTCTGAGCCACGCTAGAATGAGGTTAATGAGCGATGCACATCACTTATTTTAAACAGAATGAGAAAATCTTCAGCTTAAAAAGCTCTTTCAGATTTTTTTTTTCTGCATTTGTATTTCACACCTTTCTTTCCCATAGTATATATTTCTACAGCTGTCACCTTCAAGAATTCACTTCCAGCCTTAATACAGATCTTCAAGCATGATGACAGATACATTTTAAGCCATTTAGTCAAGTTAGGCACATTCACTATTAGGTAGATCAGCTGCCTCACCACTTTCATTGCTGTTCTTCAATGTTTTAAACAGCATACATTAAGCAGAAAACATCAAGGAACAGAAGGTGAAAAATTAAACTAACCCACAGTCTCCTTCAGCAGAAATTTCAGTTTCCAGAATGACAAACTGCCTGACTGAAGTGTTTCTTCACTCTTCCTGAAAGCTTTCACCACAACTGAAGCATCAATAAGCAAAAAAAGCTAACATACAGTCATGTCTCATAATCCTATAAGGACAATAAACTGGGTGATGGGAAGAGACTAGACAAGGATGCCAATCCTCAAATGCCGATTAAGGAAAATGGCAAAAATAGAGAATGCTTCTGCTTGTCAGAAGAAAATTCAGTGAGCAAGTCATTTGTTCCAAAATGGAAAGACAAAGTATTTGTGTAAAACATCGTGCTCACCTGCTGTCTTACTGAGACAAAATTAAGCTGTAAATAAAGTAAAACTTAAAAACAAAACAAAACCAAACCCACAAATCTTTTAAGCTTCATCTTGATCAAAAAGTGGTAGAGCCCTGGAAAACACCATTTCTTCTATTTTTTAATAAATTGGCCAAATTTTTAAAATTGTTTTCTCTTACATGCACCTTCACAGAAGCACCATCTTACCACTTCTGCTCTGTTATTAAGCAGCCCTACTTTCTCAGTTTCTCCAAACAATTTCCTGTGTAAGGACTTTGAAAGCACTAGTTTTGCTCTTGTCTTCTGTAAATGCATCAGCAGTGCACAGGAGCACAGCACTGCATTATGCGGACAAACTATTTATGTAACAGGGATACTGCCACTATTCTTTTCCAATGTATTTCTTGTTCAACTTAACTTTTTCCTTACTTCTTGAACATGTGGTAACTGAGAAAGTCCAGCTCACCTTCCCAAGCTGGTGAATCCCATTTGCAGCTGGCATCAGGCTAAGACTGAAGTCCTTAAAGAATGTAATTTGTCTGAGTGGTGGCTTGTTCCTTACTAAGGTGGGTTTGCTTATTTTAAACCAAGATATCACTGAACCTCCCCCCACCAGGCTTACACGTTACTCCATCAGATGAAGACCTCAGGCAAGTCCCTTCGCTTTGAGGTAATTCTGCTTGGTTAGTTCACATAGGAAATTAGTAGCTTTGCCATGTAAGTGCATAGTGGCTAGGAAAAATCTATTCCCAAGAAATTAGATATCCAGAAGTTTATAGAAATAAGCCAGATAATTGGGTTTTGTCACTCTTCCCACGAATTTCAGAGGAAAAAAAAGAAAGATAAACTGATTTTCTTTATGTGCACACCAACCTGCCTTGCATAACCAATGTAGCAAATTTGGAGGCTGGAAACAGCTATATCCACTTTCATATGCTACACCTTTACTACGATCCTTAAGCAAAAGGTTCCCCTTCACCACAGAGAGACGACTTCTTATGGGTTTTATTTTTTAAAGATAAAAATTAACCATAAAGTACTCCACAGTGAGATCAGCATTACTTCAGAGATGACCTATGCTTTTATATCAGGCAATGCAATTTCTTTTCATGATTCCTAACACATCAATGAACTAACATTTATGTGTTAATAAATGATAATGACTAGTGATGTATGAACAGATAAAATACCAGAGTTAAAAAATTATCTTTTTCTACATATCAGAATATTGTGGGTTTGCCACCAAAATTTCACAAAGGAACTGTACCAAAGCAACACAGCCAAGAGATGAGGCACACTGCTATCCCACTGAGACAGGAGGAGCCGCAATCAAAACACTTCTTTAAGCTCACACCTGGAAAACGAAGAACTAAAAAACAATTACTATATCAAGCAGGGGGAGATACTTCCAGGTGTATATATTCCCTGCCCTGCAATGGCCACTGAATTAGACTTCTTGCCCAAACACTGCCCTTTCCTTTCACAGACTTTGCATTACTTTGACAATTTATGTGAAATTTGATGTTTTCAGACCAGTTCCTCTAGATTTGAAAACATTCACTGCACAGCTGTTGACAGTGGTCCTTGACAAGGGGACCAATTGTTACACCTCTCCCTCCAATTACAAATATTCCTTTAAGTTCTCACATCACTTTAAAAGGTATTGTTGTCTGGCAGCTAAATTGAGATCCTGCACAGAAGTAATCTTCTATTCCTTTTTGCAGGATTACGCTACTCTTTTCTAATTCATTCTGCCAAGATACTATCCAACTTTCAACCTTAAGGATGTGTTTTTCAACAAGTGCTTTCATTCCTCATTACATGAGAAATACTGTTTCAATTATCTTGCTTTCATGATATCACTGGTGACTGGAACAGGTAACTACAGACTCAAGAAAGTGCATTCTTTAGTTCCAGAAAAGAATCTATTACATTTTCTAACACCTGTATGGAGAAAAACAAGTGCAATAAATAAGATATATCAAAGTATATGTACATACTTTAGTCATTGCTCCTGTCTGTGCTGCGTTCAGTCCAGTGTGACCAGCCATCTGTGGAGATACTTGGGTTAAAGTCTCTGCAAGCACACTGCCTGCATTCCCCTGCATGGCAGGGGCAGAATATTGCATTCCCGCTTCCCTTCCTCTTCCAGCTGCCCCAAGAGATCCATTCATTACCTGCCCTTGTCCTTGCTGAGGCTGATTCATTAAACTGTGACCAGAATTACTGTTGAGAAGGCTCTGGTGTGTCTGACTGAAATTAGTATTCATACATATCCCAGGTCCAGTCTGTGATGTTGCAGGGCTGCTTGTCACCAGCCCCACTTGTTTTTGTGCTTGAGAGTTCAGAGTTTGTGACGCAGGTGTGGTAGGTCCAGAGGTGCTGGCTGCTTGCTTTGCCAGGCCGGAAGCAGAAGAGTCTCCCTGGTTTAAAGGACTCTTACCCATAGCACTCAGATTACCAATATTAGCACTGTTCGGCTGCCCCTGAACTTGACTACCAACGCCTTGTTGGACAGGGCTATTTGAGTTCACATTTCCAATTCCTGGGTTTAAGGAAGAGCCGCTGCCTCCCCTTAAAAGTTCAGAAAGTTGCTTGTGTTTGGAAGCTGCATCTGGAACAAGGTTCCCACTGCTGTTTAAAAGGCCCAACTCGCCATTGGGGATCAGCTCATCAGGAAGATCGTTTTCCAAGTCAAACAAAGATCCAAAATCTACAAGTTAGAACAGAAACACAGGTCAGAAAAACATTACAAAAAAAGTAACTAAAACGCCTATCTACACTGCTTTGCAGCAGTCTTAAACATGACATGCATTAAGGTACATCTTTACCCAAGGTTCAATAACACCACCAGCGAGCGAGGGTCTCCACAACACACTC
This sequence comes from Nestor notabilis, assembly GCF_000696875.1. NCBI lineage: Eukaryota > Metazoa > Chordata > Aves > Psittaciformes > Psittacidae > Nestor > Nestor notabilis. Next base: position 4,864 of record NW_009917733.1, on the reverse strand, counting down.
CTGAGCCTTTCAGTTCTTGGTATGTACTTTGCACACGCACACAACCACACAGGGTAGAGCAATGGCCAGCAAGTAGTTTTTCACAAGACTTTTAACAAAACATTGTACCAAGCTTAGGAAACCATGGTGGTACAAATACAATGATCTGATTTAGCCTAACTCCTAAATTTGTGTTGTTTTCGAGGCAGCAGAAATATCAAGAGAATCTTTTTCCTACTCATTTATTCTCCCAAAAGAATGATTAAATCGCCTTCTCTGACCTCCTATGTAATCCCAAACCACTGCATTTCACCCAGCAATTCTACCTCAACCTTGTAATTTCTGTTTGTGCATGGCCAAAGAATATCACCAGCTAGGCTTCGAAGCTTGATCAGAAGATAACAGCTACTTCTTCAGTAGTTTGATCCCAGTTTCACATATAAACACATGCAGTATCAGTTTCCAGTCACTGATTTGTATCATGATCCAACTACCTCAGAAGATCCCAAAAGGTACTCAGCATTTTCTCCCTGTAGTGTCTCTTGAATCAAGTCACTCTCAATCCCTGAACAGCTCAAATAATTCAAATTGCTCTCTAAGTGCCCAGCCCTCATTTATCATGCCCAGTATTGACAGAGGTAATCCACACACTCTCCAGATGAGTGAAATAAATCAATCTAATCTTCATTAAGCCACTTGAAGGAACTGCTCTGCCTGGCTGAGCAACCAGACTGATAAAAAGCAGTGGGGGTTTTTCATTTTGTTTTAAAAAGGAGCAACTCAGGTTCACTAAAAATGTTTTATTGCACACTATAAGTAGCATCTGTGTAAGAATTATTTTAGTATGTAACTAAAAATAGAAAGTTAGCTCACTCTATATAGGTACTTCCATGTGAAAATAGTTACATATTTGAAGACCTAAGAACCAGTGCACAGAGCAATACATACAAACAGACTAGACTCAATTCATCAGAGTAGTTGTTCAAACATGTAGCACATGTCAGAAAAGTCTTCCAGTCCAAGGATGTGATATAAATCAACCACTTTTTACTGTAACATAATAGAAACATGTGAAAACTTTATTTTGACTCTCCCCAAGCGAACCCTGAAAACCCCTAGTCCCTCACAGTGACAAACAGACAAATTCTTTTCCAGGTTACAGCAAATAGAAGTTCTTTTCTAAAGATAGGCACCCCAAAAGCTCCATTGTTTTAAAGTTTAATTCACTCTTCAACTACAAAAAGTTAGCATAAGACTTGGGTTGCAAAAGTGGCATAAGTGACAGCCTGGATGGCACTAACTGCACTGAAAAGAAACAACAAAACCCAAACAACACATAACCTCTACCACCACACCAGGATGCATTATCAAGATACTTCAGTACATTTAAACACAATGCATATCATGAGAACTCAAGTTCTCAATTCAATCACACTGCAGAAAAATGAACAGAAGTTTTCAGATGTATCGCAATGACCAGTGAATTACACAGTCACAGTAAACACACAAAATGTTAAATTCTGCCTGTTTTGAGGTGTTCATGACAGCTTAGGGTCCTGCATCTTGCCATCATTACCTACTGAGGTCAATAAGCTCCGAAGAATCCTTCCAGGCTGGCACAAAGTTAGCTGTGACAAAGTACACCACAGTTAAGGAACACAGCTATGCCCTTTCAAGCAGGAAGGTAACAAACTAGTATTTCCATTAGCTAGGTTCATGAAAGTATTTTTAATTTCTCTCTTACTTGCCACCTTTCCCTTCACTTGTTTAGTTCACCTTTTCAGCTCGTCTTCACAGAAATTCCTGGTCTATCTTTGGTGATTGCTTCATCTCTCCTCCTCTTTCCACACAACCACTCAATACTACGCTGCAATTTGTGTCTCTTTCTGTATCTTTTGATTCTACTTTCCTTCTTCCAAGGTTTCACTGGTTTTAACCTTCCATCCCTCTCTAACTCCCCCGATGAAAACTGTTTTCCGTGCCAAGCCCCGTCTGGCCACAAGCAAGACCCAGGTGCCCATCCCCCTGTACACTGAAGGCAGCCTGGAGCATGACCAAAGCCATCTGCCTGCACGTCACCAAGGGTGGTGACACAGGGTCTACAGCTGAAGCTTTGCTGCCTTTGTTAAACAGCTCTTGTCATCCCAGCTCACTGGGAAGTTCAAGGTCTACAGTGCTTGACTGGACAACTTCCATAAATCCCATGAAACTGTGTCTTTCCAAGCTTCTGCAACAAAATTGTTAATATTTCATGACTAAAAGGGCCAAGGGCAGAGAAGTGACAAAATGTGGAGAGGGAAGATGGTGTTGTGTATTAAAAAAAAGAAAGAAAAAAAAAAAAAAAAAAAAAAGAGGAGCAGTTTTTTCCAGTTGCATTTCAAAATGGGACGCTGGAGTACAAGTACTCCAATCTTTTTTGTTTGGCTGGCCAGACTCTTACAGTCTCGCCAGAGCCAAGAGCTGGAAATGTTTCTGCAGTTTACAAAAAGAGTGAAGAAAGCATTTGGGAATACTGCCTCTTAAAACCTAAAATCATCTACCACTCTTAAGCTTCTGTAAGAACGCTACACATTAAGGTTAGGCACGGAAAGTTAACAGCTCTGCCAGCAGGAAAATAAAAAGCAGGTAAACAGCTTAGCACAGTGGCTGTGTAAAAATTCACTGAGTATTCAAACACACACGCAATGATTAATCTTCCTGCTTTTATATTTTAATCAGTCGTGTACGTTAAAAACATCAACACAAGCCACATTTTACAACAGTTATAAAACAGAAAACAAAAGTCTACTTGAGCATGTCTGCAACAAATCATAAAGATAAAAGATTGTCTTGGCAGTTATAGAAATAATAAATGTACTTATACGCATGTAAAAATCTGCCCTAAGAAGAACACGGCCCATTTCTACTGGTAGCAAAATGAGAAGTAACCTCAGACCCGCAGCCTCATGAGAAGAACATAACTGTTCCCATTCTCAATGCTTTGACTATTTCTCAAAGTCAATGGCAGCTACCAAGAGTCTAAAAATCAAGAGATGCCTTTGCCTTTACACAGTTACCTGAAGCAATGCTCAAAAAACACCTACACTGAGGAATCCCACTCCAATTACTAAGCTTTGTACCTACTCCATCCCTCAAACCCAACTAGCACAAAACAGAACGGTAAAAGCACTCTTTATTTTAAAGAAGGTTAGATTTCCTTAACTAGTAAGGCACATACGTCTAGTATCAGTGCCTGGGAAAGCAGGAGAACTGCCTAAGGCTGTGGAGACCCACTTCATAGTGCCTCATCACTAACACAGCACTTCTTATCCTAAATCTCACACCTTTCATTACCTCTGTTACATAAACCCAAATGTCCTCTTAAAGGGAGAGCGCCAAAACCCAAAGATAACATGTCTTTCAGAAGGGATGGAAAAGCACGAGGCAGCTACAACACCCCCACTCGTTCCAAAAGGCTCCTTTTCCAATTTGAGAATTTTGCCTTCTTTGAGCAGCTATTTTCACACATAAAGATAACCACACTTGAGACACACTCCTAATTTCAGTTTTATGAGCTTAAATGTCACAGTTTTCTGCCTTCCTGGACAACACTTTCAGCAACCAGAATAAAAAAAGATGTTCTGTTTCCTTCTAAGCCTTCTCAGAAGAAAAACAAACTGCTGCTTTCTCAAGGCAGAACTTTTTCAGCTGTATGACTACTTGCAACTGTTATCAGGAGACATTTTCTTGACATACATATTCAATCAATTAACTTTCTTCAATGTCACCATTTCCCCCCCTCTTTACCTCAGCCTGGAGAGGTTACAAACATTCCAAGGTATTTCTTCACGTGATTTATTATCTCAAACGTATCACACAGCAAGCAGGAGAATTATCAAACTCAGTTTTATTTCTTCTGGCATAATCTCCACTTGAAACACGACTGTGAGTTTTCCCATCACAAACTTTGACTGCCCATCCACAGAGCAGACACTGAAATCACACTGCAATACAAGCAGTATTTTCACTGTGCCTTTCTTTCATGCCAACATAGCTGTTACATTTCAGTGAGCCCAATTTTGTTTTGTAAGGCTTCTTTCAAACATGCCAGACCCCAGCAGACAAAGCCTCAACAGTTCAGAGCTCCAGTCATTCCCTAAAATTCAATGTCAGGTAACTCAACTCAATAGCAATACTGTTTGGTGCAGTCAGGAATTATATATCCATTCCAACCTCCTTTCAAGGTTTGAGGATTCTCAAATTTATTGTTTCATAGAAGACATTTAGCACATTTAATATCTTAGAGCAATTGAACAACACATTTGTAGAACAAACTTTACATTAGCATCTTAACCTAACAAGACACACAGAAAGATTGCAAACTGACTCTGACTTTCAGCAGATGATGTTTAACAACCAGGTTGAAAAAGATAGCATTGAGGGACCTGGCTGGGCCAAGGAGACCCCAGCAGCTGGGTGGAGGGCAGTGAGGAAGAAATGAGAGATCCAAGAGCAGGTATCTGGCTGGGTCCCAACAAGTTATGGCTTGCATAATAAAGAGATTGGGTTATTTAACTAAATTTATTTATTTCTACCTGATCTTTATGAACCACTTGCATTTGGGATGAGAAAGAAATAGTCTGGTTTGTTTGTTCTTAAAGTCAGTAGACTGGTAAAAATTCAAATACACTGATAAAAAGAAATGAGCCTCACCTGTGGGCATTCTAGGTATTTGCCTCTAGGAAACTCACTGGAATAATTATCACAGTGCTCTCCCACTTACAGACTCACATTCAAGTTGGAAGGGACATTGAGAGGACTGTAGCCCAGCCCCTGACCTGCTTGGCAGTCCTTCACTAAATCCACTCCAGCTCCTCCATGATCTTCCCAGGATCTAAGGAAGGCT
>NW_009917732.1:23976-29569 GCF_000696875.1 Nestor notabilis | reverse complement strand
GAGGGGCCGGGGCGCAAGGCTCCTGCCCACCCTCCTCGCCGGGCAAACGCCACCTGCCCCGGTGCCGCTTCTCGAGCTCGTGATCGTTTGTTTGTGGTTTCTTCCCCACTGCCAAATAGCGTGCAGTGGAAATGCAGGGTGCTCGTGTCGTGTGTCCCCTCCCCCCCTCCAGCTTTAATCTATTTTTCATGTCGAGCAGCTGAGGCAAGGGGATCCGTTCTAATGAATGGTTAGTCTCAGACGTGTCACCGGCTGAGTTTTGCTTGTCCAGTGCTGCCAAGTCGGCCACAGTGTTACTGCAAACTTTTTTTGGGGTGTGGACGCTTTAGTTTTTTTTTTACACTACCTTGACAAGACGTAAAAATATCTTGTGCTGTAACTCCTACTTTGTTACTACTGCATTGCTAAGATCCTATGGCCTGTATTTAAGAGGCACTGGAATAAAGTTGAGAGGGGTTTCAGCTTGTAAAAAGAAAACCCTGAAAGCTGAACAGGCCCTTGCTCTTTTTATATGAGAACAGGAAGTCAGATCACAAAGCTAAGAGGGAAATTTAGAGAAAGGGGGAAGGGAAAAGAACATTCTTTGCATAGCCACTGTTAGTTTAACTACGGAGGAGCTGAGTGATGGTCACTACTTCTGTAGGGTCTGGCCTGGATTTTCCTGACTTTTGTAATTTTGTAAGGCCTGGGGTCGGTGTTGGGTTGTGAGTGACATCACGTGTAGTTTCGTGGCTTTCCCAGCATTCAAAAGAGACAGAAAAAGGCTTGAAATTCACTAGGGTGAGGTACGGTCCAATTGGTCTTGATAAGGTGTGCATATTTCCATCTTCATCTAGGAGTGCCTGTATGGGAACGTTTGTTTCCTTCCCTTTCTATATGTGATAAGCACACTGGATAAATTTCTATGCTTTTTTTCCCAGGACTGTTTATTAATGAAGTCTAGTATAGTGTTCAAAGACAATGTGTATGAAAGATTAAGGTAACATCTTAAAGTCACTTTAAGTTCTGGAGTCACTTGCTTAGGAAGACTGTGGAGTGTAAATTTTCCATGAAATAAGTCCAAGTTTTATTGAAACACCAGTGGTTGTTGCCCTTTCGTGAACTGTATGGTTACATTCTCAAGTCAGATTTTGAGGTGGTTCCTGTTATTTTCAGGCAAAAATGTTTCAGCACATAAAAATGTACCTATTTACTATTTCATGCAGAATTATGAACTTGCATGCAAACAATGAACAGCCTTTAATATTATCTGTAAACATACACATTCTTGAAATCTAAGATTTTATATGATCAAAATGCAAGCCTAAAACTAGATATGGGCTTTATTTTGGTCTATTTTATCTTTATTATTAAAGACATTAATCATGCATGTGATTTTAAAACAACTTATTAAGAAATAATAGTATAGAATAGATGCAAATTAATATGCTCTGTTTGATTTGTTTTGGTTTTAATTGTGAAATACTTCTTTGTGAAGTTGCACTGTACCCTGGGTTCAGCTTAAACCACGACACACTGATTATTTTGTTTATCTAATAGTGATTTTCCTAATTAAATGAATAAAGCTAGCCTGGCATTTTCCAGTGTGTGTATTATTTGAGTATAGTTTTGGGGTTTTTTTCTCCTTCGCTTTTGGTGGGCACACAAATACATGATAAATTACTGCATAACAATGTTCCTTTTATGTAGTTTGAGGGGGTTTTATGCTTATGCTGTAATGTAAACATAAGTTCCCAACAAAGAACCAGTACATCTGAAAATCTTGACAGATGATTCAAAGAGCTCTTTAACTGTATACTCTACAATCCATATTTGAAGGGGGAGAGGGGGAAGTCACTTACTGAGCAGTCTCTTTGGTGTGTGTATTAAGTGGGAGGGTTATGTCTTTCAGTACTCTAGCTACAGGGGGATAACTGTCCTTCAAATCTCTCCTCCTTTCCCATGCAGTGTAAAATTTACCACTGGATCTTCTTGTATTTACTTCACTTTCGTGCTTTCTTTTAGGCAACCTGCCCAAGCATGCGGCACAGCCCCTGAATCAGCACTTGAGCTGAAGCAGATCGGTCATTGTCCCAGCATCTCACATCTTACCCAGGTCACGATGGTGCCATTGGGGCACTTAGCCAAAGGGGCCACTTTGGAAGATCTTCTTGAAACCTGCATTCAGTCTTTTGGTGAGTGGCTGGATGTTTTCAGAATTTTGTTAATTTGTTACCATTCTGGCTACATTTAGGTCACTTAATAGTGAATTACATTGATGTATTAGTGGAGTAGAAAGGCATAACTTTGCTATGTTGTACGTGACCACATTCTCATAGGTTTGTGAATCTATTTATGCTTATATATGTGTAAAATGTGCTAAGAGATTAGTGTGACAACTGCTTTTCCTTGAGAGAATAAGACAAGTGCCAGTCATCTATACTTCTGTGTGTGTTTCTTTGTTGTTCCTTCAAGTACCAGTTTGGTAAACTTTAGCAAGTAATCATTATATTCGCATATTGCAGTAATATTCTTATAATGTTTGCAAACAGTGTGTTTATATAAAATATCTTGAAATTAGCAGGGCTATTTTTAAATTAGATGAAAGAAATAACACTGGATTGCTTCTTGCATTATCTGTATATATTTGAACAAAACAGAAAGAATACAAATAAAAATCACAACCATATACCTTTTTGAATCTATCAGTTACCCATTTGTCCTTTTACAATAAGAATTTTAATATATGGACAGGCATGATTGTTCCCCGAGTTCTGCATCTCTAGTTTCTTTTTCCAACATTTTTAATTACTAAGTATGTTTTTCTTTTATATTATTAAAATATGTTAGTGCTGAAGGCACTCAGAATGATTCTGAATAATTTGCTTGTAAGTAGTTCATCTGTTCATTAATGCTGTCTTTCAGCCCTGTAAGCTATTCCCAAACTATATGTGGCAAATTCCTAGCTGCAAAGTAGTCCTTAGAAAATAAATGTACTTGAAAACCCACTAGGGTCTAAAATAATTAGTCGATATAGTTAAATAGTAACACATAGTGGTGATCTAGTGATAAAGCACATAAATACTGTATAAACAATGACTAATGTTTCACATTCATTGGAAATTTTTATGGTTTTTTTTTTAAACTTTAAAGCCTTCTAATCAGCATGTGCAGAGAAATGCATGGCTGAGAAAAACTGATGAAACATGTAATTGTCAGTTATGTTTTGCTTCTTTTTAGCTCTTTTATCCTCCACTTAATTACTGTAAAGAACATATTCACTGGATGCTATAAAGCTCCAACTCCTAAACAAATGTTGATTCATATTTTTATAAGTTTTAGTTCACTGGGAGTCAGATAAGACATCTAAAGCCTGTGTAAGACCTTCATACAGTTTTAATGTTGTGACTACTTGACCAATATTACTGTGTCCACATTTTTATAAAAAAAGGGTATGATAAATATAACATAAAAATCTAGTAAAATTATTATGGTGATTGATTTCAAGTACTGTAGGTGAAACCCTGAATAGGAGGTTAATGTTGGCTTAATTATTTTAATACTTTGTATAACAGCATACACATGCTTATGTGTTCTCAGATTCCTGGGCATCCATATGTTACAAGGAATAAGGTGACAAAAGAAAGCAAATGTACCTGTCCAGTTCAGCTATATATATGCATGTGACTCTTTCTAAAGGGTTTCTTACCTTAGTTAAGTAAGTCTACTAAACAGGGTTTTCTTGAACCTTCACAGGTGGTACGTAGGTCTAGCAAATTGTAGTGCATCTGCAAACATAACCTTAAACTCACTGTTGATTAGTAGGCTTATGATGTGTGGTGCAGAAGTTTAAAATTGGACAATTCATAGTAGTGTCTGTACATCTTTTCTGACATAATGTATGTTTTTAAGCCGTGTTGGAATTTACCAGTAGGATATGAATGATTAGTAGTAAACTGAGTAACTGAACAAGTTTCTTTCCATGCATAGTATTAATGTAAAGCTATTGCTGTGTAATAGTTCTATTCAGACTGAGTTTATATCTTCAGTCTCACGTTCAGTCTCACATATGCTGACCTATAATATATTGAAAATTATTTTAGAAATTAATTATTGTGATCTAAGCAAGCTTTATTTCAACATTAAAAATACAGAAACCCCTAAGACATAAGCACAGATTTGTATATCTTAAGTTTACTTTCTGGAAAAAGCCCTTGACTCATTTGCTGTCTAGGGTTAAGGAGAGCAATAGGCAGTAGGTAGAGATGATGCATCACATTTCAGAATATATACTGCGTCATGTTAATATTATACTGCACTTGCTAATATTATGTGTAAAAATAAACAATTTGTACAACACAATTCCTATATTAAGGCGGCAGCTGAATTTATGTTCCTAGATTCAATTATACAAATTTGAATAAAGCATATAATGCGTAAGAGAGGCTGCTGTCAACAATAGTGTGTAAAAGAAGTCTGCAGCTTTTTGCCATATATGCAGAGAATATCATGAGAAGTTCTGAACAAGAAGGTATTAAGAATTAATACAAACTTACAGCTGTGAAGAACACGAGTTTTAAGTTATTTATCCTACAGTATGGATAAGAGGAAGAAACAAGAAGGCTAAACTTTGCCACAGTCTTGTAAATAGATTCCAGGATGTTTTGTAGAAAGACAAGTTTTGTCCAGGCAGCCAAATTAATCGAAAACCTGTGCTAAGGAGACAAGGAGCAAAGATTGGGTCTTGGTGATATTGTCTGTGGGTCCACAAGAGTGCTGGGTAGGTGATGATGTTAGAATGTGGACAGTATGGCATGTTTTTTTGTTTGGGCTTTTTTTTTTTCCCCTTTGTTTTTGTTTGTTTTTGTTTTTGTTTTTTTTGTTTTTTTAAGAAAAGAAGAGACACTTTCTCAGTTTCATTAACTTAAACATCTACTTGGGGATGATGAGTGTGTGCTCTTTCACCTCACAAATTTGGTCTTCTTTAGCTTGAGCTGACGAATGATAGTCATGTGCTTTAGAGACAATGAGGATCATATGAGATACTGCTAGGTCATGTAGATGATCACTACATCTGAGAGATCAGCATTACACCAGTATTTCAGTACCATGAGGAGAAGGAGGTGCTGAAAGTAGAGGTTTCTTCAAGTTCCATGAAAGTTTGCATCAGAATAGAATCATAGAATAGTTAGGGTTGGAAAGGACCTTAAGATCATCTAGTTCCAGCCCCCCTACCATGGACAGGGACACCCCACATTAAACCATGTTGCCCAAGGCTCTGTCCAGCCTGGCCTTGAACACTGCCAGGGATGGAGCATTAACCACTTCTTCGGGCAACCTGTTCCAGTGCCTTAGCACCCTCACTGTAAAGAGCTTCTTCCTTATATCTAACCTGAACTTCCTCTATTTAAGTTTAAACCCATTCCCCCTTGTCTTATCACTACAGTCCCTGACAAAAAGTCCCTCTCCGGCATGCTTGCAGGCCTCCTTCAAATATTGGAAGGCTGCTACGAGGTCTTCATGCAGGATGAGTAAGATGAATCATAGAATGGTTTAGGTTGGAAGGGACCTTAAAAGTCATCTAGTTCCAACTCCACTGCCATGGGCACAGACA
>NW_009917732.1:0-23731 GCF_000696875.1 Nestor notabilis | reverse complement strand
TGGCCTTGAACACTTCCAGGGATAGGGCTTCCAAAACTTCTCTTTAAAAACATTATCCCTTGTCCTATCCCTATGTGCTGTTGTATAAAATCCCTCTCCAGCTCTTGTGTAGGCCCCCTTTAGGTATTGGAAGGCTGCTCAAAGGTCTCTGCAGAACCTTCTCTTCTTCAGGCTTAATAAGCCCAACTCTCTCAGCCTGTCTTCATAGGAGAGGTGCTCTAGCCCTCTGATTATCTTTGTGGCCATCCTTTGGCTTCACTTCTGTACTTCCTTCTTTTGTTGGGGCCCCAGACTTGAATGCAGAACACCAGGTGGGGTCTCACAAGAGTGGAGTAGAGGGGCTGAATCACCTCCCTCGAGCTGCTGGACATGCTCCTTTTGGTGAAGCCCAGCCATACGGCTGGCTTTCTGGGCTGCATGCACACATTGCCAAATCTTGTTGAGCTTCCGATCAGCCAACAACCCCAAGACTTTCTCTTCAGGGCTGCTCCCAATCCAGTCTCTGCACAGCCTATGTTTGTGATTCGTATTGCCCTGACCCAGGTGTAGGACTTTGCACTTGGCCTTGTTGAACTTCATGAGGTTTGCATAGGCCCACCTCTTGAGCCTGTCAAGGTCCCTCTGGATGGCATCCCTTCTGTACAGCATGTCAACTGCACCACACAGCTTGGTGGTGTTGGCAAACTTGCTGAGGGCGCACTTGATCCCCCTGTCCATGTCACCAACAAAGATGTTAAACAGTGCTGGTCCCAGTACTGACCCCTGAGGAACGCCACTTGCCACTGGTCTCCACTTGGACATTGAGCTGTTGACCACAACTCTTTGAGTGTCACCATCCAGCCAATTCCTCATCCACTGAGTGGTCCATCCACCCAATCCAATTCTCTCCAATTTAGAAAGAATATCAAGCAGGACAAAGCTCGTCATACTTGTCAAATGCTTTGTGAGACTGCATAAATGCTTATAGACGATGTGGGGTTAGAGAACATTTTCCTAGGCCACATTTGTGGCCAAAGGATAAACAAAATAAACAAAACCCACCATTTGTTTAAATTGTTTTTACAAGTGTTTAAAAACTGTTGCAATCAGGACAAAATGTAGCTTCAGCATAGTGTCAATTTGCTATCTTCCTGCTTTGTCTGTACATAAGTCCTTAAAGGTTACTTAGAACTACCTAACAAACAATTCCAAGAGTGCACTTGAAGGTCATGCTTAATACAAACACTTGTGTCTTCCTAAAAACATTTGAGGGTCATTTGAGAGCTGAAAAATCCCTATGACCTCAGAATTTTAGTGTTAAAAAAGTACTTCTGTCGTTACCCTTTGAATGCAAGATCTTACTCACTAGCCTCTTACATTTGAGTACTAGAAGCATGTTTACTGTAGCACGCAGACCTATGCTTATCCTACAATTCAGGCACTTCAGTTACTGCTAGACAAGATGAGTGTGCTTAATGGAATAAAGATATCATGAAACATCCTCTTTAAAAGCATGTCACCATGCAGTGTCCCTGTGTCTGGTTTATTAAGAGAGATATAAGTAAAGGGCTTTGGGAAAGCAAACAAAACATTTCCCAGAGCATCTGGCATAATTCTATGTGGAAGTTCAACCACAATAAACAGTTTGCAGTAGAGTTAGTTGTTTATACTCCCATGTCAATTCTTAATACAAAACCAGGAATTAAAATAAAGATTTAAACCTATGGCTGTTACTTTTTGAAGAAGTTAAAAATCATAACCTCAAAGATTAGCAATGGTCTTAATGAAACTTATGTGAACCTAGTTGCAATTTTTGACTTCTCATGGTTGTAATGCTCTAGCTAGGTCTAAGAGTGAGTTGTGATATAAGTTGTTCTGTGGTGTCTGATGGATGCTAAACTAGCTTGTTGCCTCAATGTGTGATAAAGAGAGATGTTTGTTTGCAGACAAACCTTAGAAATTCTGGAAACCACTTTCAGACTGATCTGGATGAAAGATGCCATGGAATTGTTCTAATAGAAATCAGAAATCTGTCAAAGGTGCTGGTGCTGATTTTCTCTTAGGTGCTAGCTGCCTAAAACTGTACAAGTTAATCATAGTTAACATTTTACAGAGTAAAAATTAACTACATTAGCAGAGCTGTCTAGTTATGTGAACGGATAATATTTTCATAGCTCACTCTTTTATCAATGCCGTGCAAAAATATATTGAGTCTTAGGAATTCTTTGAGACCCAAGGAAGTATAGCATCCATTTTATAAACAATGAAGCAGGCAAGTTAGAGTTCTCTCATTAAAAGAACTATAGCCATTTTCTCCCCTAAACTACAGAAAATTTGAAAATTTTATCAATTTTTTCCCTTTCAGTTATGTAGAAAAACCTGCTGTACTCTTAACATAAGTACATTTTTCAGTCTAGTTAAAACACACAATGACTATTAAAACAATCACAGTTCAAGTACCAAGTTTTTCTATGTCCTTTTACCCAATTTACTATATGCCAAATTCTAACACAAAATTCTGACTCAAAAGCAGTTACTTCTTTCAAGACACATGCACACCCACAGAAAGCAAATTTGGTCATTTACTTCTTTCTGTTAGGTTTGCCTGAACAGTTATTTGTTTTTCTCTCATGCTCCACAAACTTGCAGGTTTCCACCCCTCACCTCTGAAGCCTAGGCTGAATGTTGAGGTCTCCAGTCCCCCTGAAAGTAGTTAAAATTTGTTCATGGTATGGTTCTGTATTAAAATGTTGTTGTTCACTCTGTGTTAAGTAATCTGGGTGCAATTTGGTCAAATACAGTGCAGAAACTGTAGTATTGCTTGGCAACAGAAACTACGTTAATGATCAATTAATGACATTGTGGGAACAGAAGAGTCATTACTGCTCTGGAGAATGCATGACATTGTGGGAACAGAAGAATAGTTACTGCTCTGGAGAATACTAAGTGCTGTTTAGCTACCTATTAAAGTTAATTGTGATTGTACCAAAACGAAAATAGATTTCTGTTTTAACCTGATGTCTGTGGAAAAAACTTCCCAAAGAAAAGAAACTTTACATATCTTTACATAAAATTTTAAAGTTCTGTTTAGCTAATTTGACTTCAGCCCTTTCAATAGTCTTTCAAATAGACAACAGTCTTTTCAATTTTCCAAATGACTTTGGAAAATTATAAGTAATGAAAGAAAATGAAAAAAACGTACACTTCTTGCTTTATAAAGCAGTTTCCATTTTACTTGTATTTACCACAAGGATATGACAGAAAATTCTACCTTCATACTCTAAATATAACTTCAGAAAAACAATATAAATTTTATTTAACAATGCAAAAAAACTTAGATAGCAATAGAAAGTAATTCATTCTCTATTCTTGTATGACTTTAATTTGTCTTCACCTCAATCTATGTATGAAGCTGAAGCGAAAATAAGTCACTTGTCCTTTAGCTTCCCCAGGCATTTTACTTTCTGTGTTATCTGGTTTTGTTGTGTGTGCTTTAGTGTGAAGTCTGTCAGTGTTCTGCTGTGTGTTGCCAAGTGTGAATACATATTTTTGCATTGCTTTTTTGAAAGTCTGAAGAAGGGGCTTCCCTTAGACTGTTATATAGTTCGTGTATCTTTATGTTATGCAGGACAGGCTGGCGATTAAAAGCTAAGATAACTTTCTAAACATGATACTACCTTTTTTTCCCCCATTTCTGAGGTAAGAAGGTGCAAGTGCAAAAGCCAGCAAAAGGCAAAGATAAGAGAATACCTATTGGGAGCTGTTAAGATTGCACTGGAGATGACTTTTAGAATCTCCAAAGACTGCAGTTTTGAGAATCGAATGTATATAGAAGTCATGTTAAGAAAAATTCAGTGCCTTGTGCCATCTCTATTGTGATGAAAGATCATTTAGAGAGAATATATATTTTTTTTTGAGGTATGGAACTCCTTTGGCAGAGAACAATAGTGTGAGATGTTAAGAGCTTCTTTTCTATTTTAACCTTTAAATTTTTTTTTGGAAAAAGATTCACCTTCAAAATACTCACTTTGGATGTGGGTGAGATTGTCTTCTCCTTTTGTTCAGGAGAACCAGTTATGTTTAATGTTGATCTACAGTATGAAGTGTTTTAAAAAAGTACCTAAAAAAAAAAAAAAAGTACTTGTTTAGATTGAATAACATAGAAAATTGTCAGATACCTGCAACAGTACTTAGGAGGCATAAGATTCTGCTCTGCGCTAGGCCAGCTGGTACAATGGGACCAATAAAGCTTACACTTGAACACATACGGGATTGTTTGTTGAATATTTGGCATATTGCATCTAGCTTGAATCAGCAATTGGGAAGCTTCTTCTGTATGTAGATATTTGATAGTGCTGCCTGCAGATTAGGTATGTTTTAAGTTTATCATGAAGCTGTGGGTTTTTTCTGAAACTGGTTCTTTTGGTCCATGCTGAACAAGAGATGTTTCAGTCTAAGGATGAACGGTCGTGGTTTAACTTCGGTCATGAGCCAAGCACCACACAGTTGCTCACTTACCCCCCACCTCAGTGGAAAGGGGGAGAGAACTGGAAGGGTAAAAGTGAGAAAACTTGTGGGTTGAGATAAAGACAGTTTAATAAGTTAAAGGAGAAAAAAACCCAAACCAACCAAACAAAAACAAACAACCAACCCCCCCCCCCAAAAAAAAAAAAAAACAAACAACCAAAAAACAACCCCTAACCAAACAACCCAAACCCAAGCAAACCCAAGAAAAACATCTGATGTGAAAACCCCTAATTGCTCATCACCAGCCCACTGATGCTTAGCCAGTTCTCAAGCAACAGAAGCCCTGGCAAACTTTCACCCATTTTTATTGCCGAGCATGACATGACATGGTATGGAGTATCCCTTTTATTAGTTGGGATCAGCTGTCCTGGCTGTGTCCCCTCTCAGATTCCTGTCCACCTTCAACCTACTCACTGGTGGGGCAGTGTGGGAAGGCATGCCCCAACTGCTAGGTTAGAAGCTAGTTTTCCAGAGTCTGTAAACACTAATTCCAGAAATGTATCTAGAAGTTAGAGCAAAGACTAGAAAGCTTAGATATGTAAGGGAGGGAAGCCTGAAACACTAAGTCAGAAATATTAGAGCAGGAGTCATGTTGGAGTATTCATCAATAATGAAAATTAAGGCCAGGAACTGGGATCTAAGCAATCTTCAACATCAACATCCCCAAGAGGAAATCAGCTTGGTGTCTGCTAGTTGTTACAGTTTCAACCTTCGGATAGGTCTGAATTCCTGCTTCCTTGGATCTTAATACTGGCTGCCCCAGGATCAATCATGCAGTTAGAAGCTTATAAAACACTGCAGTTGTGGGATGACTAAGTGTTAAGCATGCAGCTGGGTTCAGTGGTCACTTGTGATAGCAGCCTCAGAAGTTTCTGATTCTGTTCTGGGAGTCTCTTTTGTCTTGTCCATCAATACTTACGCCAGCACAGCTGTGTTGCCAGGCATTATACTTGAATTATTCAAGAGTTGCCTGCAGCTCAAAAGCTGCACGTGGCTTCAGTATCATGATTTAAAGCATTGAAAAAGTCTTGAACGCTCAAATTATGTTTTGTAGGCTTTGGAGAAAAAGACTATTAGATTAAAAAGTTCTCATCTAAATTTGCTAAAATCAATATTTTAACCATGCTGTAGAACAATGTATGGGGGGTGTGTGTGGTAACTTTTTATCTTGTTCTATGTACTTGATCTGAATTTCCAAGGCTAATGGAATGCTTTCCACCCACATTTCATTTGGTTTTTCTCGAAGTACATTTTAATTTCTGAAAATCATCCCATCTCCTCTTGACAAGAGCTTTTATCTTCTTGTTTTCATTTTAAAGAATTACCCACCCAGAGCTCTTTCTGCAAGATGTAGCTTTCCAAAAAGCTGTTTCTGAGAGAGGGTAATGGCTTTCCCTTGAGGTTTTTCTCCCCTAATGTTCCCTACCCTCATACAGAGCAGTCTTATTATCCTTTTTGGATGCATATTAGGTTCACTTGTGAGTCTTGGATATATCTGCATTGTTAATGAATATTTGGAAGAGCAGCAGTGGGTTCCCCTGCCCCCTTCCCCCCTTTCTGTAGGAAGTTTGGAGGGGGAAGTAAACTTGGAGAAGCCTCTAGTTTATAGGGTTTCTTCCAACATCTGTGTTTACGTGGCTTGTTTAGGGTTCTGTGGGTGCAGGAATTGATCACAAAGTAGTATGATTCTCTGGAATATACTGATTTGTTCTCATTTTAACTTCGGAGTTTTCACTCATAAGACCAAATACTTGTGTAAATAAATTTATGTATGACTCCCTTAATAGTTGCAAGCACATATGGACAATAAGACTATTTATTTATTTAAAAAAATAAAAATAAAAAAAGCTTTAACACAATTCCCTGAATATTTTGGTGCTCTCTACTAAACACATAGCTTTCTTGCTGCATGAGGGGGAAAACCACCATCCTGCATAGAATTAAATGTAAGCTGGAGAGCTCAAGATTTTACCTGTTTTCTGCTTCAGCTAAAATTAAAGCAATCATTCTTTTACCTAATTGGTGCCTCATCTTTATAAGGACATTGTAATTAAGTTATGTTATTTCTGAAAGATGTTAAGCACTTAATTATTTAAAATAAAGAAAAATTCACTAAGGATATGCACAAAGATCTGCATTTGGGATAATCAGTTGTAAAAACAGTAAAGTCTTTGTTATACAGCATTTCCGCAGAAAAGTATCTCAATGTGAAGATGAATTTTAAAATGAAAATGGTTTAATAATAGTGTACCATTGCAGAAGCTCTAAGATAAGTGCATGCATAGAGGGATGTGTGTACTTATTTTTTTTTATATGTATATATTATATGTGTACACTTACATGTATAAAAATGTACATGTAGATAAAAGCATTATGTACAGGATATTAAAAATAATATTCTAACTCTGATGCTAAGAACTCCTCTGGAGTACGAATTCAGGTTTGCTTCATAAAGGTGCAAACTGCAAAGGGTTCAGAAAAGCATATCAAAGTTGACCAGAGATCTAGAAAACCTGGCTTCTGAGGAAAAAGATTGACAGATTTCATATTTCCTAGCTCAGAAAAGAGATGAGAGGAGCAATCCTTACGTAGAGAAAATATACTGATACGAGAAAAAATGCTTTTCCTGTCTGCTGGGAGACAGGCATAATGGGTTAAAGCTGCCCAAGTTGCCTGAAGTCTTTGATTAGACAGTAAGGAGAACTCTTTAATGATGGAGATGCTCAAGTGCTGGAATAAGTCACCTACAGAGGCTATGAAATCCTTGTCACTGTAGAACTTCAACAATGAATTAAACTGGTTCTGAAGCATACTGCCTTTGAGATTCTGCACTGGAGCAGAGGAATAGAGTAGAGAGCTCCTTAGCCCTTTTTTCTGTTATCAGCTGAGCTTTCAGCTGTCATTAAAAAATAAAGACTATTTCCAGCCTGAGAACTAAAGATTCTTTTTTAAGTTGAATCTGCTTGTTCACCCTCAATGATGGTGTTGTAACTGATGAGCAGGATGGTGGCTTCTCATGAATCTGATTCTGACCAAATGTGATCAATTTAATGAAGAGAGTTAAATGGCTACCTCTGTTACAGAGTACCAAACCCCAAGCAACAACAATAAGCCTGCAGTAAGAAGATTACTATGTGTTGCACAGATTTTAAGCTGAAGGGGAACAGTGTGTTTCCTGTTCGTGAAGGGAAGTTCCAGGAAGTGTCCATGATATACTCATGAAATATTTCATTCAATTTTGTTTGCTTCTAGCCATTCTAAGGTTTTCTCATAGTACTGCATCTCACACATGGGGCAGAGACATTGACTTCTGGCTCTTTCAGTTCAGTCACTAAAGCCGAGCATGTCCTCCCACATGTACCTCCATATTTCATACATGTCTCTGTGTTTCATCAAGATCTTTGGGACCTTGAGAACACCAGTTCCCCCGTTTTCAAATCACATGCTGCTTTAGTAATCTTTGCAGTTTATAACACCGTCCCCACACCATCTTTAATCCACCAGAAAAAAAACCCAAACCAAACAACAAACAAAAAAACTACACCATTTTGTAGAAATCTTAAAGAATTCTATGTAGCTCTAGAGTGTCGCAGTATATCAACCCATGACTTTCAGCTTTGCACTTAACAAGATGTCCGTGTTTTGGCTGGGATAGAGTTAATAACACACCAATGTTTTACTTGTTGCTAAGTAGTGCTTAACCTAAGTCAAGGACTTTTCGGTTTTTAGTTTTATTTATTTCTTTTTGTTATCTCCCTTTTCATTACTATTATTCTTAGTAGTATTTGTATTTATAAATTTATTTAGTAGTAGTAGTATTCAGCCTGAAGAAGAGAAGACCCTGGGGAGACTTTACAGCAGCCTTCCAGTACCTAAAGGGGGCCTGCAACAATGCTGGAGAAGGGCTTGTTACAAGGGCATGGAGTGATAGGGCAAGGGGGAATGGCTTTAATCTGAAAGAGGGTAGATTTAAATTAGGTATTAGGAAGAAATTCTTTACTGTGAGGGTGGTGAGACACTGGAACAGGTAGCTTTGAGCAACCTGGTCTAGTGGAAGGTGTCCCTGCCCATGGCAGGGGATTTGGAACTAGATGATCTTTAAGGTCCCTTCCAACCCAAACCATTATGATTCTATGATGGGATTCTATTATTATTGTAATTTGTTATTAAGCTGTTCTTACCTCAACCCACATGTGTTATCTTTTTTTCCGATTCTCCGTATCCCACTGTGGGGGTCAGGGAGTGAGCAAGTTGCTGCATGGTACTTAGCTGACAGCTGGGGTTAAACCATGACGCAAGACCTCCTGGCAAGTGCTTGAGGCTTTCTTGCATTATATAGTTTTTGGTGCTACTTTTTGATAACCACTGAAAGACTTAAGGGACTTTGGAAGTTATTCATGTTCTTAGTAGCTTAGTCATAGATCACGTGATGTCAGTGCTCTGTGATTCACTTCTGATTCATTTCAAATGGTTCACTAGGTGATAAAGTTGGAACCTGCTTATGAAATGAAGGCCTCTTAGACCTAGAAGAGCTAACTTTCTTTATTGCAGAATTGAGTTCAGTTAAGACATCCTTTGCATTTTTCCTGTTGCCTTATATTGCACTCATGAGTTGGAAGGTCTCAGTACAGTTATCTTATCTAGAACATACTCTTTAAGTATACTTACCACAGGCTTAGCGGCCATCAGCGCCTGGTGAAAAGCAGACAGTATGTTCTTAAAGCCTGGCTTGTTGGCTTTTGAGTACTTTGATTCTTTCAAGTATTCACTGGAAATAAGTGCTACTTCAGTTTATTCCTAAATCACAGATAACAGGGAGTGACCAGTTGGATCATGCAATAGATCATGGGCCTAGATTAGGATGTTCTCACTCTTGTGTGTACTGAGTCTCATGTGCAATGGAATTTTTGTAACTGTAGTTTTTAGTGTCTTTGAGTTACTATATAGATAATAAAATATTTAGCCCTAAATGTTTTTATGTTTTCACTCTTGTAGTTAAATACTGGAAAAGTGTATTCAACTCCTGCTGCCTTGTTTGTTTTAGCGAATATTTATTAAAACAACTTAGTACAATAAGGGCATTTACATGAGGAAAAGCATGTAACCAGTGGGTTATTTGTGTTTTGCTGCAGTAAACCAAAGCTGAGGATTATACAGTATTTTGTAGCTTTCTTTAAGATAAATTGGCTGAAACACACCCATTCCACTTTATTTAGTATTCACTTAGTGGGTTTTGCTCAGCAGGGTGTGTGGTTAGAAACAGGTATACAAACGGAAATGAAAATGAGTCTCAAAGTTTTAAAACAAACTGCTGGAGGTTCAAGAGAGTGCTGTAAAGGCATTCAGGAACACTCTTGCAACACGGTCAGGAAAGCCTTCTTATTTGCTTCGCTGTTTGCACAGAGAGGGTTTAGCATAACTTTCATTACTTCCTTACACAGCTGTTTACAAGGTTGGCTCTCCAAAAAAGTGACGTAGTGGTCAGAGATGTGAAAGATCCAATGACAGTTCAGGAATTGAAACTGAGCTGGAGTCTCTTCTTGACTTTTACCAGTTTAACTCCATGATTTGCTTTTAATTATGGATTCTGAAATACAAATTTCAATGAAGGGGAATCAGACTTGTTATTTTCCTCTTTAGTAACATTTGCTGTATCATGGTGCATGCACTTGAAAAGTGCTTCCTTTTAAAACTGCGCAGGAAGATGACATTAAATATTTGATGGTATGTGTTTGTAAAATTGTGTGCTGCTACAATTCCATTAAGGCTTGCTGCTCAGTGCTGAACTGTACTGGGAATCTTAGGATTTTTTTACTGCAGAGTGTTTTAATTTGGTTTTTTACAATGTTTTTCTTTGTGGAGATGAGCCTTTTATTTTGGTGGGAGAATGGATAACACAAAACTTCTTAGTACTGCTTTAATGTGTGCAAAATAATTGCATGTCATTGTAATGCAGTCTATCTCTGTTGTGAGATAGTTAGGTCTCGATGTTATGAAGCATAAATGCACTTCTGTTATGCAAGAAAATACCATAAATATGTTGACCTAATCACTAATAGTAGGCAGAACACACTGTTTTTCTCTGCATCTTGGTAAAATGGAAAAGAGACCTTCTAGAGGACAGAAATTCGATCGAGCCTTGTGCCAAGTGGTACCTATGTTATGTAATGGCAGATGATTTTGGAATACACACAGAGGAAAAACTGCTAGGAGAGTGAGTTATTTGCTGTCTTTGTTAGCTGGAGATGATCTATATTGAGCACTTCTGAAAAGCTGGTGATTTAATTGCAGCTGTATATACTTAATAGTATGTGTGCACACAACCATTTGGCTTCCAGGTTAAGCATATATTGAACTGCTTTTCTGATTAAACAAGAGTTGTTGGATGGAGGTTCTGGCAGAACACCAGGTTTTGTAGAATGGATGAAAATTGATGCAGGCCTCTGTGTGCAAGGCCTAAAATAATTTTACTCTTCCTGAAGACACTGGAAGAGCACAAAATGCCAAATACTACAGGCCTAAATAAGTATAAGAATGTGAAACAAGGAATGCATAAGCTTCAATTCGTGTTATAAAACTGAGAACTTGTGGTATAAGTCAAGAGGCTTTATTTAAGTGTAATTTAAGTGCAACTACAGAAGGTAGAGGTAGAACTGGTCTTTCGTGTGTTAAGTGTCGAAAATCACCTGGAGCATAAAGTTCTCATTCTGGGCTTGATAATGCTGAGTTGGGTGCTGCATGTTCACAGAGGCTCTGCCAGAATTTGCTAATCAGGATTTTTCTGCTTGTCTTGTCTGAGAGGCTGGCTGTAGTAAGATGTTTCAAGACTGTTTATTGTGCTGAGTTTCCTTCAAACTGACTATGATTTTCCTAGAAGAATGAAGTTACCCATACCACCTATGTCCTTTGCTTTCAGGGCTCCACAGTCAGCTAAACAACAACTTTACTTGTAAACTACAGATCTAGGCCATTCTGAGCCACCTTCCTATTAAACTACATCTACTCTGCATGAAATAGAGTCAGCCTGTCTGCCAGCTTAAACTAAAATTTGACAGAAAGAGAGGAATTTCAAAGAATTGCTTGTGTAGAAAAGATACATCCAGATTGGTGCCCACATTGGTGTAGGAGCAGTTGTGTGAGCTCATCAGTGGTCTGATTTCATTTCTGCTGTCTGGCCAGTCAGCCTGGATTCAACCACAGCATGTATTGCTTTAAGCATGAGTGAGGAGTTATGGCAGTGTTGTGGGGAAGAGAAGGAAAAGACTTTCAGGGGAGCATATTGTGATAATAGGACTATTGTGTAGTGAAGAATAGTGGAGACAGATTTAGAGGAAATCAGGCTTTATTAGTTCTATGAAAGATCCAATGTATTGTTCAAAAAGAAAGACCTGAGCTCTGGGGTTCTCTCTTCACGTTTGGTACCTTCCTGGAGAAAGGCATAGGAAACTCTAGCTTAATGACTAACATGCATTATCTTGTTTTGCAAGTGAGCTAAGTTTAATGTTCTTTTTGATGCTGTGCAATTTAAAAATCCTTCCCCCACCCCCCACCATGTTAGATGCCATTTCATATGCTGCAAATCTGCTTTCACCTTCCTCTTTCATTTTACATTATTGTGCATTGCTTCTGTATATTGCTCCCATTAATGCTGGTTTAAGTGATAATTACATTTAACCTCATAGAGGACAATGTATTTAAAATTATTTAAAATGGTAAATCTTCTTTTGTGTTTGACAGAGTGTCTAATTCCAATTCAGGCTACTTTGGTTCCCTCATGGCAGGCTGTAGAAAAACATCTTCTGTTAATATAGAATCAGAGAATAGTTAGGGTTGGAAAGGACCTTAAGATCATCTAGTTTCAACCCCCCTGCCATGAGCAGGGACACCACACACTAAACTGTGTCGCCCAAGGCTCTGTCCAGCCTGGCCTTGAACACTGCCAGGGTTGGAGCATTCACAACTTCCTTGGGTAACCCATTCCAGTGCCTCACCACCCTCACTGTAACACTTCCTTATATCCAATCTAAACTTCCCCTGTTTAAGTTTAAACCCATTAACCCTTGTCCTACCACTACAGTCCCTAACGAAGAGGCGCTCTCCAGCATCCTTATAGGCCCCCTTCAGATACTGGAAGGCTGCTATGAGGTCTCCACGCAGCCTTCTCTTCTCCAGGCTGAACAGCCTCAACTTTCTCAGCCTGTCTTCGTACAGGAGGTGCTCCAGCCCCCTTATCATCCTCGTGGCCCTCCTCTGGCCTTGCTTCAGCAGCTCCATGTCCTTTTTATGTTGAGGACACCAGAACTGGACACAATACTCCAAGTGAGGCCTCCCAAGAGCAGAGTAGAGGGGCAGGATCACCTCCTTTGACCTGCTGGTCACACTTCTTTTGATGCAGCCCAGGATATGGTTGGCTTTCTGGGCTGCAAGCGCACACTGAAGCCTGCTCATGTCAAGCTTCTCATCCACCACCACCCCCAAGTCCTTCTCCCCAGGGCTGCTCTGAATCTCTTCTCCAAATATTTACAAACACTTTCACTACTGTGTTACAGAAATGGAAACCTTTAAACATTCTGCTACATTTGATGTACTTGATCTTTTTTGAATATGGAAAAAAAGACCACAAGACCTTTAAGACAGATCTTGTCTGAAAACCTTCTTCAAGTGACATCCTTGTAGCACATAGTTTGAGGAAATGTGTTAGGATATTTAGGTCTACCACCAGGAGTATTAATAGGTTAACCTATGGGCTTCTGCATATACTTTATCTCATTCCATGCAACCTGTGCATGTACTTCAGTGTTATGTATGTCAGCTATACAAAAAGCCTTACAAATACTTAAGAATATGGGCATTCTGTTTGATAAGTTTAGTTGTGCCACTGACTGACTGGTATGGATCAATAACTGAATTCTTTTGCTCTGCAATTCATTAGTTTGTTTCAAAGGTTATACTTATCTGCCTAAAGCTAAGCATTTAAGTGCATTGCTGTGCTGGGATCATTACGAATAATTATCTGGATATTTTGCGTGCTTTTGACACACAACTGCTTTTTTGCTTGCCTTATTTTTATTTATTTGTTTATTTATTTAGATTTGATAAGGGTCTTTCAAATCCTGACATGTGTCTCTCATCTGAAAAATGATGCACTTCACATGTTAGTATGTTACTGCTGTTTTTGAAATAGCATAGGTAAACAGGCCTGATGAGAATTAGTATTAGTTATTATTAGTATTCTGAAAAAGCCTCCTTTACTGAGGCTTATTCTGAAAAAGCCTCTTTTACTGAGATATACCAAGATTTCAATATGAATACCCCTTCTTTTTTTCAGATTTAGAAGGAAATGCATATCAAAACAACCATCTGCTAAAGATAATTCTCGCTATGCATCAGTTTATCATCTCCTCTGCAGACATGCTCCAGAAGGTCATTGATCTATATCCTTTTTAATATTCACCTGCTGTTAAGGTAATATTAGATAACTTGACAATTTTGAAATGGGTAAGTAGAGGATATTTAATATTTGGGTGTATTACTATTCCATTATTTAAACAATATCCTTGTTCTTCACAGGTTTTGGTTGTCTTTTCGGTTTGTTTAGGGCTGGGGTTTTTTTAGGTTTTTTTTGGTTTAGCTTGTCATCCACAGAGCGAAAGATGCAACTCCAATTCAGATTTTAAGTAGGATAAATCACCCTCCATTGGCCTTTGAGGTAATATCTAGCAAGTGTAAGATTAATGTAGGCACCTCAGTTAGGTCCTGTGAACCTGGGCCTAAGTTTCAGGTCTCCTTCTCTCTCTTTCTGTCCTCCATATAAGTAGAAGAGCAAGGAACAAAAGTGCAATTCTTGAAAATATGCTAATTGTGTCATCTGGAGATGAAAATGTTCAACAAATATTATTTCCTTCACTACCAAAATTAAAATGCACTGGAATAAATAATAAGCTTTTCCCTCTTATTTTTTCCCATATTGAGTTGACTGCCTGGACTCATAAAAGTGTGTTTCTGGCTCATTAGGTTTTTCACAACAAAGCTAGTAGATCATATTGGCAATACTAGCCTTTAAAAAAAAAAACTAATTGTGGCATTTATTACCTGACTTCTTAGCTTTAAAGAGTGTTTACACCTAGTTAGGAGATTAGGTAGAGGAAGCACACCTGACATGCTGAGAATCTCCCACCAATTTTGATACAATTTAATTTAGATAATCCTGTCTTTCCCCAACCTCTGTATTTTACTGGGTTTTAAAAACAGCATCATTTACAGCCAAGCTTTACTGTAGTGTTGGATTCTGACTGTGCTGCTGCTTCTCTAACCACAAGTGTTAGATCAAGTGTGCTAAGCTCCAACTGTGCTGTAGTGTTGCATTTAACTTATGCTCATATGCTCTTTGAAAATGGAAGAAAGTAGTTGCTTGTATGTTTCTGAGAAGTAACGTTATCTACAGTCAGAGAAGTGATTAAAACTTTTATCAGACTTGCATATTTTGCAAGCTTGTTTTTTGACCCTGTTTGTAGCTCCCTGTAAAGACATTGAAAGATAAAGATAATTTTGAATGGATCAGAAAGCCTGGGCTATTGTATTTTGAAAAACCTTGCAGATGTCCCAGTTTCACCATTTTCCATCCCCTGAGTTACTTGAGTGATTTTTAGATGGTTAGGAGTGATTTGTGAACCATCTAAGTTCAGACATTCAGTTCAGGCCCTTCAAAATATTTGGGAACTTACTCAGACCTCGAGAGTTCTATAGTCAGCCTAATTTAAGCATTTAATGTGGGTGCTTACATTCTGGATGGTATGTCCCCTCAGTTGTGGTAGTTTTAGGCTGCCATTAATTTCAGGCAGATTGTGGTAGGATTCACAAGGTATTTTCATTAAATTGTATGTGTTAGCACTGAAAATGTGTGTAATCTACAGCAGAAGAATCAAGATGTGCATAATCCATTTTCCAAATGAAATTTCCATGTCTTTGAAAGACATTGGCTACAATATCAAAATGTGTTTTACAGAGGTAATAGACTAAAAATATGGGTGTTTCTTTCCAGTTACCACAGCAAGTCAAATGAAAACTGTTGTGTAGTTAGAAAGGTAAGATTTGCAGGGAGAGGCATTTGACATTTTTCTCTACTACTGTATATAACTGTTTATGTTTAAAAGAAAATAGCATCGTTTTTTGAAAATCTTCAGTGAATTGTAATTAACTGAAAAGGCTTTCTTCATAAAAGCAGAAATTGATGAATTTAGTATTACTGTTTCAGATTCTAGTGAGATGTGCATGAGTTTTATTAGAAATTGTGAGGCATGTTGCAGAATAAAAAACATATGTAGAAAGCAGAATCATTTCACTACTTAACACTACTCAGTACTTGGTCAGCTACATCAGTATTACTCACAGTAGTCGTATTTACAATAAACTTTTGCTAACAATCCTGGGATATAATTTGTATACACTTGTGTAAAACCCTAAACTGATATTATTTGTCATCATTAGAATGATTTGTATTGCTCACAGGTATGGAAGTATCAAGCATGTTACATTTCATATCATATATGAATGGTTGTGTTTTTCCTTAACAGTTTTCTACCTATCTGAATGCTTTAGAAAGTAAATCTTCCATGCTGTGTGTAAAGATATGCTATTTTGTGAGGTGAGAATATTCTTGCTTGATAGGTATTAGTCTGCAGCTATCCATGTGCCATACGTAAGAATGCTTTTGCATATGTTAAGCTGATATTAAAAGGAAAACCAGCTGTACTACTTCAGCTTTTCAAAGTTCACTTTAGTAGTTTTACACAGAAAGACCAAACCGGCTTTGTGCACATCCATTGAAGTTGGTGCCTGAGTTGTTGGGTCACAGTTTTGAACTGAGCCTGTATCTTAAACATCAGTGAAAACGGACAGTGCTAGCATTGGTAGTATCGTGTCTAATATTATTGTATAGGTCTATTAAAAAAATGAAGTGGGATATTGAAGCTATTTTTATATTGAGCAAACTATTGTATTCAGTAGGTAATTCTCCAAAGTAATTCCACTCAGTTACTTGAAATGATCCTGGACCACTTTTCAGCCTTACTGATGTTAGAGTAAAACCTTTATTTTTGTGTTTCTGTATTTTCAATGTGCAATAGGTATTGGATTACAGAGTTCTGGGTTATGTTCAAAATGGACTCTAAGCTATCCACAACTATGGAGGAATTTCAAGAACTAGTTAAAGCTAATGGTGAGGAGTTACACTGTCGTCTAATTGACACAACTCAAATGTGAGTGCTGCAGTCTCAATATGCTCAGAAAACAAACTTGTGCTCTGAATTTCCCGTATTCAAATATAATGTCTCTCCAGTATAGCAGGATAATTGTCCGATAGTGGGTTAAATTTATAAGTCATATATTACCTATCCTCAGAAGAGTTTGTATTTCATTATAGATGTTATATATATATATCATGTAGAGAAACAGAATATATTTCGAGAATGGCTTAGGTTGAATTTAACTGCACTGTAGACTTTGTGCTGATTCTCTACACTACATAAATTTTACTCTATCCAGGAAACCTAGAAAATTTGTAGAGACCTAATGATTTTGAAGAATCACTTGAAGTCAATGAGAAAGGAGAATGCCTTTTGACTGGGTAACAGATGAGGTTAAAAAAGTGTGTTTATATTTTTAACACCAAAGGTAAATGAGAAGATGTAGTTTATTACATTGTAAAACTCTTGATTCTATTTTATGTGATTTTAGTTAGAAGATTACTTGTCCCCTCAAGAAAAAAATCCTACAGCTATACATCACGTTGTTCTTTCTTGGGAAGAGAACCTTCCCTGTTATCAAGGAGACTAAGATAGCTCTGTGGAACTGTATAACAACTTCGGTTGGAAATGTACAGGCAAAAGCAGAGCAGAATTTGGCATACATTTTATATCTGGTTATGAAAGAGGATTTTTACTTTTTCAAATTCAATTGAATTTCATTCCTCTGTGGATGAGTAGCATAGGGTGAGAGTTCATACTCGGAGGCTGGTCAAGGAAACCTGTAAGAATTATTAAGTGGAGGAGCACTGGATGTGTTCACTGAGAACAAAGTTACGGACAGCAATTCTGGAAGTGCAGTATATCATCTCATGCTGTTTAGTATAATAGTTGCATTGTACTTACTTGCTACATCAGCATAATAAACACTAACAATATTTTGTCATATAATCTCGAATGTATGAGAGGAGCTAGCTGTTTAGAAATTCAAATAATTGACTTTTTATTGCAGTAAGGAATGAAAACAATGACACTTTTGTATTAGGGAGAGAGGAAAATTTTGCTCTTCAGAAACTAACTCATGGTAATTCTGTTTTGTCTAAAAGAAATTCTAGGGATTGGTCTAGAAAACTGACACAGCGGGTAAAGACCAACACCAGTAAGAAACGGAAAGTCTCACTTCTTTTCGATCACCTTGAGCCAGAGGAGCTATCAGACCACCTTACCTATCTTGAATTTAAGTCTTTCAGAAGAATATCAGTAAGTTTTTTTTATTTTTTAAATTTTTGTATATATGTACTTACTTATTTTAAAGAAAGACATGAAGAACATAGAAAACATGGGAGAGGGGTAGTATTACAAGATTAACCCTGCAGTGCAAGCTGTTGAGCTTGAGTCGGGGCAAGGTCAATTGGAAGGAAGAGGAGTAAACCATTTGATCTTCTTCCAAATTATCTTTTTGTTAGAACAAGTGGTGTTACTTGGCACAGGAACAAGCAGCCTCCTTTGACTCAAATCAGTAACCAGGCTGAAATGGGATGAAGGAAACTTGGAATATTCTCCTAGAATGCTAACCTCCTGTGGCTGTAGGAAACAGTGCAGCATTATTGTGCAGTGACTAATGGACTGTCCGTACAGAAGTCCACTGGACTCTGCTTGCCACTTTTTATTGTGCATAACAAAATAAAGACTAGGGATAAGGAAACAACTAAGAAAATGCTGTTTTTTTATGTAAGGGGGGTTTAAAATATTTTATTATACAAGCTTTCGAGTACACAAACAATTCTTAAGGATTTATCTTTTCCTTTTGTAAGGATTTATGTTTTCTTTCATTTGATTTGTTTTTTCAGCTGTGTTGGTAGCATGTAAGATGCTAAATTCCCCATGCACCCTGGCTTGCGCCCTTGAACGCTACAGCATTACTCCTATTCAAACCTGATACAGTTCACAGATGGAAAAGAAAAGTGAACATTAGAGACCAAATTCTAAGCTGGTTTCAAAGTCACTGTTATTATAACAGTGAAAGCAAAGTGGGCTTTTTAGGCTTTTTGTTTGTTTCGCTTATTTAGTGGTTTGGGTTGGTTTGGGTTTGGTTTTTTTAAGGTGGTTTTTTTTTTTGAAACACAATTTGAAGATGAAGTCTTACCAGGAGAGGGGCTCTCAATGATTGTGGGAAATTTCACTGTTGTGTGTTAGTGTACTTTTTTTTTAGCTGACAGTACATGACTCTTCGTGTTTTGTTAAATTCAAAAAGCCATAGAAGCAAAGTCATGCACAGATTGCTGCCTGTAGGCAGTAATAATATGCAAAGCTTATATAACTCTTAGCATTTTCAAGCTCTGTGCAGACAAAAAGTAATTAATGATTAATGAGCATAACAAGTACGATTGCAGTGAAAGTGTCAGATGTGTCATGGATTTCCAACAGTTACATACTTGTACGCATTTCATGTGCTTGGTCCTGCATGTGTTTTGGTATAAATTGAGTTACCAAGATCTCAGATCAGAAAATAATGTGTAATTAATAAATAGCTGTATAGATTAACTCTTTGCAGAATATGTTCATCATATGCTAAGCCACAGAATCCTTTTGTTATTCTAACATGGCAGCATATCCTGGGAGAAAGGTTGCAAATGACCTGCTATGTTATCAGTTACAGGAATTCATAGGTTCAGTCATTTGAAAGTCAGGAAGGAATACTTGATCCCCAGAACATACATAGCACACAGCAAAATCTTCCACAAGACAGACACCGTGTATCTTGCAGCAAGGAAAAATGCAGGGAGTGGTGTTCACAGAGCAAAACCAGCAGGTATGCTGGTGTTTGGAAACCATTTTAATTTATAGTTATAAAATACAGGGAGGCTACACTCTTTTGTAAGAATCTGGATTCTGTTTTCTTGTTGAGACTCATAAGTTAGTCATTGCAATACCAGACTCCTGAATTATTTAAGTACCTGGACTTCTTTACCATGTCTGCCACTAACAGTCTTGTTAAAGACGACATCATTAATAAATTCTTACACCAAAATTACTTCAAAACTTTAAGTAGGATATTATATATAAATTTGTTCAGCATTTAAAAAAAATTCTTTTCTGAAGGTGAGAGCTGCTGGGAACAAAATATAAACTAATCAAATTGATTCATAATTGTACTGTAACTGCTATGAAGTCCATAATTATGTAGTCAGATATTGAAAAATTATCTATCTATATAAAGTAGTTGCTTAAATTTTAAGATCCAGCCAAATCTGGCTGGGCTTCAAAATTCAAACAGTAATTGTAAGTAAGTACTATGTAATCTCAGAGACAGCTCTACTTATTGCTGTTACTTATTATTAATTTAATAAGAGGACAAATCCAGAGATGTCTGCTGTCATATCTGCTTTTTAAAGTGTTAATAGTTCTTACTAAATGTGTGGAAAAATTAAAAAGTGGAGAGAAAGGGAGAGAGGGAGAGCAAAAAGAAATAGCAGCCTGACAATTGGTGACCTTTTCTTAAGGATCAATGCCATTCAGCATACTCCTATGGCCTTAAGAAAGCAATATGTCTCTATTACAGCTATGAATTTTTGGTAAAATGTTAGTATTAGTGATCCTAGTGAAGAATGGATGTATACATCCCATGTTGCATTTTCTGATGATTCAAATTCTTGTGTATTCTTGTTACTGGATAAATCAAGAGAATGGGTAAGCATTGCATCAACAAAAACAAATGATTGCTTCTTTTTGACCTTAACGGTAAGAATGGCTTAAAAAAAACTATTTGCTACATACAGATGTCTACTGAACAATTTTAGGACACTTTGGTTATATAAGAGAATCTCACAGGCTGTATTAAAAATATTAACAAATCTGTAGCCCTCATTCTGAATGGTCTTATGTAAGTTTTATATTAATGTCATTGAACTTGCTTTTTGTATTAGTACAGCTTAATTCAGAAGTGTGACCTACATACGTAAACTGAACACTTCATTTCATTAAACTGTCACCAAGTTACTAGATTACACTTTAAGTTCAGTTTAACCTTACGTGTCAAAGCCTAGATTCAGTGAGTGTATGGAGCCACTGAGGCTGGGAGGATAGCTGTCATCCTAAGGTTTATAAAAGCCAAGGCTCCTGAGATACATATGATGTAAATGTTGTGATACAAATTATGGCAAAAAGATGCTTTCAGTTAATTTGGTTAGTTGAAGCCTTCTGCTTTGAACTGAACAAAGCTTTGACCAAGGAGAGATTTCAGTCCTATCGATATTTAAGTTGTAAAATATATCTTGCATATTTCATTTAAAAAGCAGGCCTGTATTTGCACAC
This sequence comes from Nestor notabilis, assembly GCF_000696875.1. Lineage (NCBI taxonomy): Eukaryota > Metazoa > Chordata > Aves > Psittaciformes > Psittacidae > Nestor > Nestor notabilis. Next base: position 2,669 of record NW_009917732.1, on the reverse strand, counting down.
AGATCATGGGGTATATGAGTTTTCATTTTACGCTGTTTGTCTTTTGTTTTTTTTGTTTTGGTTTGGTTTTTGGTTTTTTTTGTTTATTTGTTTCTAAGTTCTCAGATTATCAGAACTACATTGTGAATAGTTGCGTGAAGGAAAATCCAACAATGGAAAGATCAATTGCTCTTTGCAATGGTATCTCTCAGTGGGTGCAGCTAATGGTTCTCAGCAGACCAACACCACAGCTTCGGGCTGAAGTGTTCATCAAGTTCATTCATGTTGCACAGGTCAGTTAAATTTTGATATGTATAGTGTTTATTTTGTTTTTCTCTGATACAGGCCTTTAGGTGTTCTTCCCATGCTGCTACTGTAGGGTCAGCTGGGAGTGTTGGCACTCGTCTCCTGGTTCGTACATACATCATGCGTATTTGTGTATGCTGTGGTTTCATACCAAGTATTCAGATATTATGGCACCATGACTTCTTATATCCATTCTAAAAAAACCTGGTTTCACTGAAAAACTAGTCTTGCTTTTGAATCAGCTAGTGAGATTCCAAGCTGACTGTGTACCTTTCCAAAGCATGAACCCCTATCATGCCTTTGGCCATAATTAGAAGCATTTTTACCAGATATGCCTTACTGGACAGAAGAAGAGATATGGTCCTATTGGTAATCTTTGCATACTAATTCAACTGCAATCATAATCAAGATAATAGGCAGTGTTTCTTAGTTGTGATAGGCTATGAGAAGAGGGAGAAGTACTGAGGAAGTACTTTGAAGATTTAGTGTATCTGCAGAATTAATATCTAATAACAATAGAATACATATGTTGCACCCAGTAAAATCACAGCTCATTACCAAAATGGATACTGGCACAAAACTCTTAAGACTTTAGAGGAAGATGGTAGAGGAAATGTAGAATTTGGATGTGTGTAGTGTACAACTTGAACTTTAAATAACACTACTAATTTTTTTGGTATGTCAACACAGAAGCTCCACCAGCTGCAGAACTTCAATACATTGATGGCAGTGATAGGAGGTCTCTGTCACAGTTCAATTTCCAGACTCAAGGAAACAAGCTCATGTGTTCCTCATGATGTAATTAAGGTTGGTATCACTCCTCTAATTTTTACAGATAAGATAGGCTTTAACTTTTTTTGTCACCGCACACACGAAAAACCAATCTTACTTCACTGAATAAAATGGAGAGAAAAACAGAAGAGAAAAAAAAAAAAAAAGGCAGATTTCCTTTGATTTTGGAGGGCTTTTCTTTGTTATGTAATCTTTATGGTACCAGTTACTCCTACACTTCCAACTCCACTTTCCTTCAAGATTTGTGTAGCTTCTCTAAAGTTTCTCTTTGAATACTCAGATGTGACAAGCTGCATTTTCATTTATTTGCAGTTGTACAGAATAGCATTCAAACACAAAAGCAGAGAACTGGATCCTAGAACATCTAAGGAAAAAGCATATTGTCATTGATAGCAACATTGACCATCTCAAGTCTGAATGCTAGCACAGAGCTCTGTGTTTGAATTTTTTGAGTTTAAGACTGAAAGGACTGGTTTTGTTTATCTGATCTTTCCCTGTGACAGATTTTATCTAGTTCAGACATGAACAAACTTAGTCCTAGGACACACACAGTGGCATATTAGGAATCAGTTGTAATTTCCATTTGACTTCTTGTGAAATACAGATGGATATATATTTTTTTGAGATTCTTCTTACTAAAACTGTGAAGAAAAGTGTATTTATTAGCAATGAAATCACTTCTTCAGAGATTAATATGCTGTATTATTTTATCTTTTTTGAGGCCTGAAAGATTTTGTATAGGTATCTAATGAACCTGTTTTGATCACAGTATGATCAGTTTGAATGAACAGTGCATACCTGGAGTATAGACCAGACTTATGACCTCCTACTGATGATGGTTGCAGCTCTCGTGTTCTATAAAGACCAGTTAGCAAGCTTATTTTAAAGCATGTTGTTTTACAAATCTTTTCGTTACAAGGAGCGGACTACGTATGTGTCCATCATTTGAATAACTTTTCTACATCAAGAGATTGTATACAAGCACTAATAGAAAGCAAGTAAATAAAGGCTCTTAATTAGTGTCTTGAGAACACACTTTAAAGTTTAACAATAACAAACAGTTTATGAAAGTTAAAAATCAAGGGGTTAGATGGAACTGCCACAAGAAAACAGCAGTCCATTGCTTTTATAAGGTTAAGAATCAGTACCTGTGTAGTTTTACACAAGGAAAATATTTATACTGCTAGACTTAAGATTTATTTGGCCTCTACAACAAGTCAAATATACTGTTTCTTCTTCATTTCCATGGAAAAAAACTTTTTCTTAAAAGCACAAATGTGCCACCTTGAACTATAGTAGAAGTTCTGGTCATGCTGTGATGGGACCATATCACAACGTAGGGTTTTCTGCCAGGACTTTCGAATTCCAGCAATTCTAGCTGTTGACCTGGAAGGTGAAGAAGTGCATTCCACATTTTAAGGTGAACATGGTGGCTTTTATGGAGGTCAGAGAGCTTGTGCTGTGCATTAACTGCATACATGTCCCCTTGATTTGAGAGGATCCAATTTCTTTTACTTGATTAAAATAGGGAATGTAGGAAAACCAGCATTAATGCTGGTCTTCCTACATTATCTATTATAATATTATCTATT
>NW_009917731.1:41979-81135 GCF_000696875.1 Nestor notabilis | reverse complement strand
CTGGAGAAGAGAAGGCTGCGTGGAGACTTCACAGCAGCCTTCCGGGTTCTGAAGGGGGCCTATAAGGATGCTGGGGAGGGACTCTTCGTTAGGGACTGCAGTGGTAGGACAGGGGTAATGGCTTTAAACTTAAACAGGGGAAGTTTAGATTAGATACAAGGAAGAAGTTCTTTACTGTGAGGGTGATGAGGCAGTGGAATGGGTTGCCCAAACAAGTTGTGAATGCTCCATCCCTGGTGGTGTTCAAGGCCAGGTTGGACAGAGCCTTGGGCGACATGGTCTAGTGTGAGGTGTCCCTGTTCATGGCAGGGGGGTTGGATTCTATGATTCTTTCTTTGGTTTTACTCCTCCAGGCACTCTTAGGTTGTTTTTCACAACACGCTGGTGACAGACCCTTAGCGAGCTGCTCATGCCAAGGCAGTCCATGACCTATAGGAGTCGCATAGCCCTGAAAGAAATGCCATACCTTCTTCTTCATTTGGAAAAGATATACATAGGATCACAGTTTTGGGTGGGCTCTTTAAAGCCATTGTGGTGTTGCAGAGATTACCCATACGTCACAGTGGGGTACAGAGGGAAGAGGTGACTGTGCTAGATAGAAGGAAATGCTGATGGACACTTCTTACAGTGCAAAATCCACAAAGCAGACCACTAACAAGCAGGATCCCAGCCTCTCAGCTGTGTCACTCAATACATAGCAGGAATTAGCTTTCACAAGTAGCATGATCTCAGATCCACCCAGGCCCTCTGACAGCTCAGCAGACATCACCAGAGGGACTGCCACGGAGACTCAGAAAGTCTCTCTTAGAGCCATCCACTGGAGTGAAGAAGGAGAAGAAAAGAGAGAGGGATAGGGAGAGGGATAAGAAGAGGAAAAAGGAGAGGAAGAAAAAAGACACTGGGGCAGGCCCTGGAACACATTAACCAGGACAGTGCACGTGTGTCCATTGTGTCTCTGATTACAGCTCAAGCATGCTGACAGGCTGCATCTCTTCCTAAAGTTCCCCATTTACTTCCTAATTGTCTTGATGTGTAAACCTTATGTATTAGCTTACATGTACGATTCAGTTTTGTGTGCACTTGCAAGGCTTGTTTCCATTAGATGTTGCTTCACCATAGCTAAGAACAAAGGTCCTCAGAAGGAAGGTGCTGAGCTCCATCCACTGTAATTCGCTTAAAAGGAGTTGAGCTGTGATTCACAATAGGCTGGAGGTGATGGCAAGAGCATAAACATCAGGAAGAGTGTGTTCTTTCCAGCACAAATCACTTCACTGGGTCTCTGTCGGCCTAATTTAGAGAGGTGAAAATATTTACCCTCTTTGGAAATCTACAAACACAAAAGCATGAGATAAGTGCTAAGTATTAACTGAGGGATTGCAACACTTCAGAGAGACATTGCCACCATGCTGGAATTTCCTCTAGCAATGAGGAAAAGACATTGCCATGAGTAGAGGAGGAAAACATAATTCGCTCTCATTCACTCACTGAAAGCATCATTGTAAATCACCCTCGACCAGATGTCATGAGAGGAAGAAATGCTGTTTCTACTTTGTTTAGAAATCAGTGTCACTAGCACTAAATACTCAAAACAATTGTTTTTAAACTGGGGGCAGTAAAATTACAGCCCTTTCCATGCACATCAGCAATGACAATGATAATGTAACTAAACAGCTTCTATCACACTCCTGCAAACTAAATGCAAGTTTTCTCAGAGGGATTGGTTTGTATTCAATCAATGAACAGCCACAGGGCAATCAATTACCGAGTGTACACAGTAGAAAAATTCCCTTTCTCTGCAGGCAGATGGTTTGAACTATGGATCCTCCACTGCTACTTGAAGATGCACATCCTAAGAACTGTGGCATTCTGTCCATTTATGCCAAAGGAAAGTCTCTGCAATTATAGCCAAAGCGAATATCATTGTTCAAGTCTCTGTAAAATGCAAATACCTATACCACAGGTTGGAGGAAATGACAAGTAAGCCATTATAATGATTAAGTAACCGAGCAACCTCTTGATAAGCTCCAAGTAATTTAGTTTTCCCTTGGGTGATGCTGTTTAGCCCATACAGCGAGCAGCACCAGCAGGACAGCAAGGGGCTGGCCAGGAGGGCAGCCATCCTGCAGCTCATGCATGCACAGAGAACTTCTGAAACATTCACCTCCTTAACCACACTTCCACTGAGCTCATTTTTAAAGCTACAATTATGTTACATGCTCCTGCCAAAAAAGCAGCTGACACATGATGAAATTTTAAAGAATTCAATTTGGTCTCTGGCTGCAGCACTTCTCCTGCCCCATGTTACTTCTCTTGGCAACTTCATAGAAAGCCAATTTTTCTTTGGCTGGTTCCTGTGAATAAGGATCTGGGGAGTGAGCACCTGGCTGCAGGCCCCATGTCTGCCAAACTTTCTTCTGTTAAAATGCTACTTTTCAAGAAACAAGGAACATACCCCTGAGACAAAGAGTGACATCGACTGACTTCTTCATATAGAAACTACTTCTTGGTCCTGTTTTAAAGATTAAGAAAACAAGTCTTAAAAACGGATTGCAATTTAGCTGAGAGCAACCCCACAGGAGAGGCACATGGAAATGAGCATCCGGAAAAACCTGGGTTAGCATCTGGAAGTGCCTACACTGCCACATTCCCCTGACACACACCTGAGTAGCACTACTCTGTGTGCACAGACATAACTGCACAGGACCTACACACAGACCTATTGGGCAGTTTCAAATATCTCTCACAACACAGAGAGGTATCCAAAAGGCTGGAAGGAAGGAAAAACGTATCCACGCACAGCAGGGTTTCCCATCGCAGTGAAATCAGGTGCCTGGAACCGTCACCTCCGACACCCAAGTGCACCTTCAGGTGCTAGATGTTTCTGCAACTCCAGTCCAAAACGAAATTCAGTCCCTGGGGATGACATCTTCACAAGTGCCGTCCTTATCTTCATCCGCAAAATAATCGGGTTCTACTCACTCTTTTTTTAAGGGTCTTCCGTTCTCCTTAGAAGTGTTCCTTAACTTATAGGAATATAGCATCATCCCTTTAATTTACCTTATTTTACATGCAAATGTAGCAATGAGATAGCAAAGTCTTCCGGCTTTAATCACAGCCTGCCAATTAATGCTGTGTAGGCAAACATAGTTCAGAAGAAAACGAAGTTTTAACCAAAGGTTTTAAGTGCCACTGTGACATTTTTCTAAATGGGACAGAAGCATAATTTGAATCTATTGTAGTTTTACATGTTTTTCATGGAAGAAACCAAATATTTGGCTAGAAGTAGATCTGCTCTTCCAAAAGAGATCTGCATGACATTTTGTGGTATTAATGCTGGCCCATCTCCACCAACACTAAAGTCAAAGGCACAGGGAGACTGCAACTGATTTCAGCAGAGCAGGCTTAACCCAGTACTACCTGCCCCTGAAGAACCAGCACAGAAGGTCCTGAACATTCACAGGTTGTGCAAAATCAGGGCCCAGATAGCAGAACTTTGAAGTGGGAAGGAAGTAGGTGACGAAGAGCAGCAGTGAATTCTGATGGAAGGGGAAGTTTCACTCTGTAGAGAAGCTACTAATAGGGAGCAGCATTGGCCTCCTCTTGTTTAGTGTTTTTGCAAGTAACCTTGATATAGAAAGAGAGTGTGCTGCTGTTACTTGCTCATAGCATAAAGGAGACCGGTCCCATTTTGCTCAGAGAGGCTTGCAAAGCCAAGAACTGGAGGAGCAAGATTGCTGAAGACACAAAAATGGGATGAAATTCCGAGATACTCAACACAAGATCATATTTTTATGGAGTAATAGTGAGAACTGCTACCATAAGATGAGAGTTCATTAACTGGAGATGACTAAGGAGCAGGAGAAGCAGCAGGGAGCATTAGTTAATTATAGGATGACTTAAGTTACCAACTGATGCAACTATGAGAAAAAGAAAATGCGATCTTAGGATACGTCAGTCAAGGTATTTCCAGAGAAGACAGGTAATTGTTGTTATGGCATAAAGCAGTGGTGCAATATAGAATGGTAATACCATACAAATTGCTGTATTAGTTCAGACCAAGGGTCCTCCTAGCCCATTACTCTTTCTTCAGCGGTGGCCAGAGTAAGAACAGGAAGAATAAGAATAGGACAAGCACATGTACTTTCTGGTACTCTCACAGCCTCAAAACATTTTCAGCTGAGGGGATTTCCTTCACTAGCTGTGGTTTGACTATTAAGCAACCCACCATGGATTTTTCTTCCAAATGATTCTCAACCTATTCTTGAGCCAGTGTAAATTCTTTGAATCCACCATGTCTCTCAGGAAGGACTTCCTCACATTTACTGCTTATCACATGAAGAATCACATGTTTTTTTTGTTTTGAACCTAGTTCCAATAATTTCATCATGTGACCCCTAACTCTTGTGTGAAATTAAACAAGGAACAGTCAATCCACATCAACCTTTTCCCATGTTTTGTAAACCTTTATCATATATTTCCAAGTGGTCTCTTCCAGGCTGAACAGGCCCCATCTATTCAGTCAGTCCATATCTCTGATCATCCCTGCAGCCCTACTGTTAGTTTCAATACACCCTTTCTAAACTAAGGAGAGCAGGACTGCACTGAGCATATTCCAGGCATGGTCAAGTTAAGTCACAGCGGCATAAAGGCGTCGTGTTTTCTGATGCAGATGGGGATTTTTTTTTCTTTCTGAGTGTAAAACTGATGTTTGCATGTCTAATTCAGTCATCCATGCCCAAGAAACTTTAGCTTCACCTTGAAGTACAAAATTAGGCTATGATATTGAGTGACATGAAGAGCCCATTGTATGAGTTGAGTTTAAAAGAAAAGTTATGATTCCTCTCTGTACATTTCACTTAAAGCACCAGGCAAGGAACAGAGTTATTGAGGATGGAAGGCAATGTTAGGACAAAGATGTAAATTGGATTTGGATGTAAATCAGGCTTCAATATTCAGACTGGTGATTAGAAGGAAGGTGGAGACTAGGAGACCCCAGAACAGCCTCTCAACAGAAAGGGGGTAAAAATAAGATGTTCCAAAATACAGCATAGTCAGTTTCTGAAAGGATGGTTGCATGCAGTACCAGGAGATTCATAACACAAGAATGCCCCACCTAGGTATGCATTTAATAACATACGAGGTGTTTCATACCAGCTCCCTCTGAGGCTTCATTTAGGCCTTCCCAAGGGCAATATCTCTTGCTTTCCTTTTAGGATTTTGTACATTTCTTTGCATATAGACATCCAGAGGGCTACTAAAAGCATCCATGAAGAAGTGAAGGCAGAGGAAGCAAGACAGGCTGTAAAGCCTGCTGCTGGTTAGGGTTGTAAGCCATTACCAGTTGAAGAATTAGCTTGGGCAAGTACATGGGAGTAAGAAACCTATATTAATCCTTCTACCACAGAGTAAAGTGGTGGGAGGAGCAGGTTACATAATCCCTAAAAATTTAAATAATTCAATACTTGTTAAATGCTTAAATCATTTAAGCAATTATTTATGGATTGACTAATCCCCTCATTTATTGCTCCTTGTGTAGACAAAGTCGGAGTAACCATTACTGCAAATAGCTAAGCTTATAGTAGGTCAGGTAACACAAGTGTGGAATTAGGCACTGGATGGACCAAAAAAAAATGGTTTGTTTTGGGATAAGAAGCTTTTTTGGTAGGGTTTTTTTCCCACTGGCCTCAGCATTTACAAAACCTCAGACTACCATCACATTAAAGAGAAAAGTTAAAAAAAGGAAAAGGAGCCTCCAGAAGTCTTCGGTTTTCCCTATCACTTAATATATGACCAAAACACTAGAGAATACATCTTGGGAAGTTCACCAGTCAAAGTATACACTGGCATAACGCAGGCACATTTCAAAGAAGTGTAAGGCAACTTTAAGACATTTCTTTTTCTCTTGGGAAGTCAGAAAACTGGGAGGACACATTTCTGTATGCTCAAAGAGATCCTGTCTCACAGGCAGGAACAATAAAAGTCTTCCTTATTAAGTTGCCTGTAGAGATGGCAACCCTGGTTCGAAAAAGTAAGAGCAGCCCTGTAAACCTCCCCCTACTACGTCTGTCAAACAACTGCCAGGCTCTTTAATGTCTCTGACAATCTCAGAAGATTCAGCTTAGTGACACTGGTCATAATGTTGTGGTTTAGTGCCAAAGTCATACAGCCAAAATCCAGTGTCCAGAGGTACGAAGATTTAGAGCTGACTAACGGTAGAGCTTGTTAAATGATGTCATATGAAAAATAATATAAGTAAGTTTTCTGTAAGGTGCATGGAAAAAGATGCTTGTAAAGATTGTTTAAAATTACATATTTGATTAATTGGTGTATATGAGCAGTGCACAAGTACGTTCTTTTCTCAACAAAAATATATTTTGCACATCACAGAAACACACAAATGTGGGTTTGATAACCACTCTATTTTTCTTTCAAGAGTAGAGGAAGGAAGGGTCACAACAGTGGCTGCAGATTTCAGTGGTCCATCTTCACACCACCCAGCTATAGACACCTGACAAAGAAGCCTCAGCTTCCATAAGAATGAAAAGAGATCAGCAGAGAGCAATGCATCTTCCCTAAAACGCAGCACCAGTAAATTAAAATTCTTGAAATCTTGTTTGAAGGAAAAAAAACAAAACCAAAACCAAAAAACCCTCTCATGGTTTCTGTTCTATTCCCACTGGGGCTGTGTCATCTCATCATCAAGAATAACAATAAAATCAATTCATTATGTTCCATTGAAGGCAGCCTCAGGAGACAGATCAAAGAATGAAAGGAAATGAAAGCTGACCGACTTTATCACCTTTGGAGTCAGTCCCAAAGATCCCAAATTAATTTAGATTGGTGGGGCAGTGCGTAAAAGCTGGCAAGTCCTTTACCAGTGCAGAGCCTCTATACAAACCAGCAAAGTGCTGTTGTCTCTGGGGCTTTTTCAATGAGACAAACATTCTTGCGAGCGCTAAGTACTTCTTCCTTTGGCCATTTCAAGTTTCTTCTCGGAGGCAGGGGGAATACTTTCACATTTTCCTTTTGAATTCTGCAGGGAGCCATCTCTCTCCCCTGAAAGACCCAGCAGTGACATGTCTGCATGGAAACACTTCTCCCGCTGTAGGCTGCCATCCGCCAACCCTCCCTTACCGGCCAGCTGACCAAGAGCAGCATACAAGTCAGCAACAGCACCCGCGGGAACCAGAGGCTGCCTGCAGTGAATCTTTCTCTCTGCTCAAGAAAGCAAAGCAGTTCCCTGTAGCTGCGAGTCACTGGGAGTTTACCAGGGTTGCTGCAATGCCAAAACTCCCAGAAAGGGGCTGCGACCCCAGGGAACGGCTCTCCTGGGGAGCAGGGATCCCTTCACCACCGGTTACAACAGGCGGCACTAAACCTGCCCCAGCCTTTCTTGCCTCATTCACACAGGGGCCACAACAGCTCCCGGAGCTCATTCATTCTCCTGTTTATTTTTGTCCCTTCCCTAGGAATTTGATTTCTGACGTTTGAGAACAGCCCTCTGAGCACTAGTTTCCCCTCCGGTCTTTCCTCGCAATGCCTTATTGTGTTGCATTTTCAAGCCATTTCCTTTTCAGCCTTTGTTTTAATACCCAGGCCCTTGACTCCCAGATACAAGACTGACTCCGTGCAACTGCCCTGCCTTACCCCAGGCCAAATTTTACAGCACCCGTGGTACCACATACCAGAGAGAGAGACAAAATCCTGACAGGCACCTTCCCTTCCCTCACCTCCTTGGCAAGTGGCTGCCTCCTGGAAACACCCAGTTAGTCAGTGGATCCCATTAGTCCTGGTGATTCAAAGCTGCGTCATCTGCAGCTGCAGACAGGCAGCTGTCTTTTTCCCCTCCACTGCATGCAATTCTCCATGTGGCGTATTAAGGTATTAAGCAGTTCTGATCTGATTTCTTATGAGTCAAGAATGTGGAGTCTGAGCCTACAGGGCTGGGGAATCTCCCTCAAAATGAGACATGCTTGATACCTTAACACCTTCTCCATGAGCCGTAGGATGCTTTGAACTGTGTTTCAGAGAGGAGATGGGCTTTAAAGAGGCTTCCATGTAGCCAGGTGTTCCTCACCATGTGATTGAGCCCCACCACCAAAACCAGTGCCCTATGAAAGGACTCTTTTACTGAACATCCAACAAAAATGCCCTCATTTAGCCCTGGTTCTACATTCAGTAGGAGGTAAAACCTCCTGAAAAAAAATATATCTTATGGATCAGTCCCTGATCTTCCAACTTACCACCTGAAGACTCCCACAAGGAGTCCCACAGGGACTGTACAAAGTTTGTAGATCCTATTGCACCAGCCAATTTTGAAGGCTCAGCCCTTAAAGAAAGCTGCTCTGAAGAACTGAGAAAAGATGCACTTAATGCCATTAGAAATCCATACTCTTCACAAGCAGTTTGAAAACCACCACTTTCTTTCACTAGTGCCCTCACCATGTTGCTTCACTGGAGGCCAGATAATGTATGTGAAGGGTCTCCTTGCACTCTATTCCCAAAGCACAGTGGAGATAAATACATCATGAATAAACCTAGGCATGAACCATGTCCTCTGTAAAAAGAATCCCTGTCCCCAGCTCATCCCTTGATCCACAGGCATTCAAATTCACATGCAAATTAAAGATTTTATTAAAGTTGAGATTTTTTTTTAACTGACAGCTGTTCCTGGATTTGAATGCGAGGAGTCGTTTGTCTCAGCTTAGCTCCTGATGGATAGATCCAAATGATCAAAACCACTTTGAAACGTAAAGTGTAGTCAGGGTGCTGGCAAGCTCAGAGGACAGAAGGGAAGAGAGACAGAAGGACTTCTCAGCTGCTTTTCCTGGTGGTCAGTTCAGCTGAGTGTCAAAGTACAACGACAGTCTAAAGAAGAGATGCTGCCACTGGCGCATGCCAGCCTCGCCTGTAAATAAATAAAAGGCATCATTTTCCTCTGCTATGAACCTGGCGCTTTTCACCAACACTAAATTGATTTAAAACCTTCCAAAGGAAAAGCCTCAATGTTTAATTTTGCTGGCTAGCCTTAGATTCTTGGCCTCACTTATATTTTCCATAACTTCCAGTCTATTTCTTTTGACGCTTGTTATCCTTCAAAAATGCTATTGTAATTAGATCATGACACTTTACAACCATCTCCAAATTTAAATATTCCCTTTCATTTAAGACAGTTTACGTGTAAATTTCATCACATTTTGAACAATGTTATCTTGAAAGTACACAGTGTTCAGAGCCAGGGTGGAAGGAAAATAAACTCATATAAAATAAAAAGCAATACAAACTTCTGCCCAGAAACTCAAATTAAACTCTTTTGATCCTCCAGAAAAAAAAATGCTTGATTTTATTTATTTTCCCATTCTTCTCTGCTTCCTCTGCTCAGACCAGGAGGGAAATATTGAAATACCACGTGAAAAAACAAAAAGAACTATTTTTTACTGTATTTTCAGCTCAGTGAGGACCCAAAAACTAAAGAGAAAGCAGTGTGACTTGAAAGTAATCTCAGTTCATTCACCTCAGGAAAGTTGTTTGATTTAGGGCTATTATATAACATATTATCTGAAATATGGATCTGTCCATTTCAAACTGGTGCGATGCCACAGACTCACCCAGCATCATTTGCTGCTACAGCCAAATGCATTGCTCCCCAGATTCCTTTGATTTCAGCATCACATAGCTCACCATCAATTAGTTCTCCCTTCATTATTTTCTCCTGAGTGGCTGTGGCCTAAAACTAGAAGACTTTTATTTCTTTTCCCAAATCATCTGCTGAGGAAACCTCTCAAAAATGAAGCAAACTAAACAGCTGGCTTTTAAAGCTGAAAAGTTCATGCTCAACCTCTGTTCATACCCAAGTACATGGATTTGCTTGGGAGTACAGTTGGCACCTCTCTCTGACTGCTGGCTACCACCTTTTCCACACCAGCACCCAGGGGTGCATCTGTACATTTCCCCCTGAGCTTCTGTATGGGCCAGAGACAGGTCCTGCACTTGGCTTGGCAAAGCTGCATGACCAGTCACATAAATACACCTTGAAGGCGCTGAATATGGGATGAGATGAATGCAGGGAGAGGAATCTCTGACCTGCCCTTCCAAAACAGAGAACGATGGGGTTATACAGAGGTCCCAAGGCAAAGACAAGCAACCAAGTCCCAGAGGTGGTTCTTTCTACCACAGCCATGTTGTGGGGCCTCACCGCAATGGCTTGCAGACTATCTGACCTACCTGACCCTGCCGCTACACAACAGCCTACTCTGCTGGACAGGACTCATATTTTATGTTCATGTTCTGGGTATGTAATCTCTACCTAACCTACTCAAACTGCCATCTAAACAACAGGCTTGCAGTGATTTCTCTGAAGTTTCAGACTTTACACTCAGGCTCCCAACTCTCCTTATCCCCATGTCTCAACAACCCCACCCTATCACAAGGCATCTGGATGTCAGTATTGCTAGTCTAAAAGGACACCAAGGATGTTTCTTAACATGCTAAGGAGAGAAGAAACCTTTCTTTACCATTGGTGCACTCAACTTTTAGGAGACCAAACCAAGCTCCTGAGACTTCTAGAACTGCAGAGCGTTTAAGGCGCTTAGCTTTAGAGCAATCACCACAGAAATGTGTTGATCTGGTAATTTGTTTCATGTTGATCGGTAGATTTCAAAGTAGATAAAGATAAAATACCTTTTTGGCACATTCTGTAGGTGAAAAGCAGCTTTCTTGAGCCTGCCTGTGAAACTGTCCTTCCCCTTCAAAGCAGACTGCCTTTAATAGCCTGTCACTGGTGTTTGTTGCCCAGACCATGAGCTGTTCCTCTGAGATCACTTCTCCTCGGTCTCCGTATTCCCTCAGTCCAACAGGCATATTCTGGAAAGCAGCCCTGCAATGAAGTGGCAATGAAAGCCTGTGAGGACTCACGTGATCAGTTTGAACTCACCTAATCCCCCCACAGTCAAACTCTTACAGTGTCCCAGTGCTCCATATGATCTCCAGTGGTTCTCACACAACAGCAGGAAAAGCAACCAAGTCCATGGGTCATTATCAGATACGCTACCTTTTGCTTGTGTACTGTATTTTTTAAACCCATGGGAAATGTTGATTCAGCCTGTACCTAATGAAAAACTTCTAAGAGTATTAAATAAAAGTTAAATAAAATCCTTGAGCATGTTATCTAAGCATTAAGAAAAATAAACAGTTCTCTTTCACACAATTTTGGAGCCCTTTTCTGTGAGATATGGGTTGCTCCAGGGTCAGCTGGCTTCAAAATAAAGCATCAGTTCAGTATCCTTTGTCTTAGCCCAATCTAGTCTCTTTGTCGGAGTAAACACACGGTAATTCTATGATTCTATAATAGCATTAATCCCATTCTCTGTTGAACAGGTTTGTTTCCTTCCTCTGCTGATACCCAGTACTACTCCCAGTGTCAATGCACCACTAATAGGAAAGGTTGTCAATGACAGTAGTGCCAGAAGCTTCATCTCTTCTCACCTTTTAGGGCACTAGAGTACTCCTCAAAACATGGCCCCCTACCTCCCAAGTTGAGTACCCATCAGAGGAAATCCTAGCTCCTCTCTGACTTTTCCTCTTCTGGAAAACCAGTTCATATTGGGATGAAATTCATCCAAGCTTAACTCTTCCACTGTAAAACTTGGGCAAGACTTCTAGGTGTTTTATAAACAGGTCAGAAGGACTAAATGGATACATTGTACAACTCAACAAAGCGCAATTCCAATTTTAAGAATGTATGAAAACAATAGAAATGCAAAGTTCCTGGGAATGAAATTGGCCTCTTTCTTCTACTGTTAGAGGAATTAAAGGGGATACTCTTATAATTAACAATGGTAATACACCCAGTATGTCCCAGAGCCAAAACACTCTTTCAGTTCCCAGAAGTAGAAGGTGGAAAGAATTTCATGAGACATTATCAGAAAGAATTCATAGTGAGATAAACACTTACTTCTTCCATTTGTTTTCATTCAGACTTGACTTGTCACTAATAATTATGACAGAGGATGTGATAAATGTCCGCTCAACATTTATAAGAACAATATGCTTTACCCAAACATGAGAACACGCAGGAAAAAAAGGCTAATCATAAACTAATTATTTCTTTCACTAATCATTACTGCTCTGAGTCACTCTTTCTATGAATTGCCTCACTTTCTTTCCTTCAGGAATGAAGCAAAGGAATATGTCAACCTTGTTTTGTTCCTTACCTTGCATCTTATTCTTTTCACATTCTTATGTATTTTATTTCTCCCTGTCAAAAGCATGTTGATGTTCCAGAATCTACATTTGAATTTTCCAGCTTTCATAAACCTGATGAATGGCTAAAGGCAGCTAAAATACCAAAAAGCTAAACTTTACTGTGTTTTAATTCACATAAAATGTAGCTCCTGGGTAGTTAGATTCTTTTAATGAAGTTGGATGGAGCTTGAATGGCGATTTAGACTTGTGCTTTACTCCTCTTTCACCTGCCACCTTTCCAAGGGGCAGAAAAGCTCTTCAACCACAGAGACAAGACCTGTTCTTATTCTGGGCCTCTGCTTTGCTCTCATACCTCAGCAGTGGGTGAAACCTCCTGAGCAGACCACCTTCTCACCATTCCTGAATGAAAAATAAATACCCTAGTCTTGACACTCCATCGTGCCAGGAGAATGAACATCACCAACAGCCCTGTCTTAGAAGACAAAATCTAGATCCTGCAACTAACTTTGTAACTCCTATGGTACTGAGTGCTCTCACCTTCCCTTGGCTTCCTAAAAAGTGCAGGATTCTCAGTGCTTTACAATAAGATCTCAGCAACCTGCTAGATTTAGTCCTTGATAGAAATACACTGTTTCTTAGGTAGGAAACTCAGGTTTGTCAATTAAGAGAAGTGAGAAGTTCTGGATATTGCACGATCTCTGGGGAAAAGAAAATAAAACACCAACAAATGAGCAGGGGCAAAATTAACAAACTGCTCTTTAGAAGCTGCACAATCTGACAGTTACATAGCGATTTGGAGTTATTGTCAACAACCCTATCTCCTTGGAGACTGGCTGACGCTGAAGAGAAATATTAGATGGGAAATTAAGGTTAACAAAGGGTTTCCTACTGTTGTTCCTAGTAATATAAGCACTTTACACATCAGTTCTAATTCTTTTGAACTGAGAAAAAGGAAATGGGAGAAGAAAAATTAAACAGGGACTCTCATTTTACAGCAGAATTAGATAGCAGAAACCCCCATTAAAATCAGAGGTATCCCATCCTCTGCAAACTCACATTCCCTCCAGCAAGTCACTAGTGCAGCTTTACCTTACCTAGGCTGGCTTGTTCAGAAGCAATCTTTTGATTGCAATTGCTTTAAAGTCCCATGATTTTGCCATTAACCCAAGTTCAACAGCTGGTTTTCAGTAAGGTCTTGTTTCTGTTCAGGTAGAAACATGACATGGTAATGCCCTCAAAGACAGGACAAATCGTTTATCCAAAAGCTGTCTCAGGTGTGTTGCTGAGAGGCAATGGGCAAGCCCAAAAAGCAGTGCCACTGATGCAATACATACAATACGTATATCAAATGTTTCAAGTGAATATGAACTCAAGTCTCTTGGTAACAGCTGTGTTGTGTTCTGCTTTCCAGCAAGGCTCTGACATGAACCAAGTGAAAGACAAAAATTCCCATTTCTCTTCCATAGATGTATCAGGAGTAATGAAAATATCCCAAGACATCTAGGAATTCATTTCCAGTCAAATCCTGCCTTTTCTGCTCTTTTCCCAAATCACTGCAATATTGCCATCTTGCACTGAGAAACCCTTGGGTGTTCAGAGATCATACTGCCAAATCCACATGAGCATGAGTGGCTCTGGTTCTCCATGTTCTCACACGCTTGGGAAAAAAAGGTGGTTATTTTGAAGCAGAAGCAGCATAGCATGCCTGCTTAGTGGGTCTTTCGCCAGGACCCTGAGAAGGAGCTAACATTTCCCAGGCCAACCTCCTGTTTGAAGGGAAAAGGCTCTTGCCCTTGTCCTCATTCATATGGGGAAGAACACATCCAACCTTGGACAATGAGTATTTTTCTTTCATAGGGGCCAAATGGACCTCAAACATCAAGTTTTAAGTTCTGCTCTGACTCAAAGACTCATGGTCATCCTGGAAGTGCTCTTTGCTGCTTCCACAGGGATAAAAAGGTTTGCAGGAGGGAAGGGGGGAAATAAGATATTTGCTTGTCTCTTTTTTCACAGAAAACAGACTTAGCCTGTGCAACCTCTGCCATCACCATGTGCGTAGCCACTGCTGCCATGTACTTTCCTGATCCTTCTTATTGCATTAACTTCTCACTTCATCTTGCTTTTGGACTGAAAGAAATTTGGAGATGCACCCATCTATCTGTACAGTATAGCATACACTGGGTAGAGAATTACACACCATGAGCTTTCAGATAACATCATTATCATTTACAACTCAATATATAGGAAGACTGAAATTTTGTAGAACTTTCCTTCCTTTTGAGCAATATAAGCCTGGTTTAAAAGAACTATGACAGAGTGGAAATGATGCAGACTGGATAGCACAGAAATGACCTGCCACTAACAAGAGAGTTGAAAAAATTCAGGAATTCTGGATTTAAAGGCAAGTGTGAATAGATCAGCCAACATTTCCTCCAAACCCTTCCAAAATGCCTCTGTCTCTGTCTATCTTCATTAATGCTGGCTCAAGGTACATGGTCATAGTCTATAATCCAGTCCATCTCCCTCCCTTCACTGTTTCCAGTTTTCCTTGCTCAGTCAGTCCCTACCTCCTCTTTCTCACCCCAGCTGCCTTCCCATCCACCTACCTCTTTGCTAAATCTTTCATACACCTAAACTGAATTTTGCACCATTCAACCTCTCCCATCTTGTCACCTTCACCTGCAAAGATCTTTATTTTACTTCCCCCCACCCCCCTATTTGGCTACAACAGCTTTCTCCTCCATACTACTGGGGCACCAGGAAAGATCCTGAACAGAAGAGCTGTTCTCCACCCCGTTCTCACTTCCAGCAGCTGCTCCCAGCTCAGCCCACAGTAGTTCAAGACACCGCCACACGAGATGCTTTCTAGCCCACCATACACTCAGATGCTCTGCAGGGATGAAGCATGCACATGAGGACACTGCCAGGGCTGGAAGATGGCCAGTGACAAAAATATCTTCATGAGATTTGAACTCTACAAAGACTTGCAAGTTTCCACCTCAAATTTGTGCAAAACACAGATTTCACACTTCCAACAGTGTCTTATTACTTGATCAAGAGAGATTTTCAGAGGGATGCAGAAGAGGCATCTTCAATAGAAAAGCAACCATTTCCTACTGTATTTTTAATCTCTGCTACAAAGTATGGAAACAAAACCATTAAAAAAACCCCAAACACTAAAGTGATGTTAAATTTTTTAAAAGTTTGACTTTATCTTGAACTCTCCTTTGGACAGAGAAGAAAAGCCATTCCATTATATTGTACTTACCTTACGGCAACACACTGTGTTGAAAATTTCAGCCTACATAGTTCAGCCTTGAGAATTCCAGTAATAATTAAAAACAGAATCCTAAGCTGCCAGGTATCACATGACTTTAATGATAATCAAAGCTACCAGCCCCACCTATAATCACATCTTTAAAAGAACAGAAATGAACCAGCCATTTCTAATCACTTTAGTTCATAATTGCTACACCTTTCCCCCCCCCGCCATCTGCCACTCTTCTGCAGCTCCTCCCATCCCAGCCTGAGCACGCTGTGGAAAGACCAGTCACAGCCTCAGGGTTATGATTGTTTTCTAGGACATGTACACAGAAGATTTCGCTACATCTGGCAGTTTAATGCTACAGCACATTGTACAATAACATCGTAATATTTTCAAGCAACTGTGTAATGCTCTATTCTTTCTGAATCAGTCAAGAGTTTCATTATCTAAATCCGTGTGAGAACACAGGAAGCTGTGTTTCCCCAACTCCTGAAATATCTGCCTCAGGAAGGAAGGTATATTGTCTTTCTGATGCCTCTGTTTTGCTTGTGAGGTGGTTCTGTGTGCCTGTTTTGCAACACCACTACAAAAGCAAACCAATTCAAATCTCCTATGGAAATGCCATGTTTGCTAGACAAAGTTTGCATCCTTTTAACTCAAGGGTGACTCGATCTTGAGCATATCTCTAACATTATCAAAAGCTCTATGATCTGGGGAGCTCCAAAGTGCAATCGTTTGCACTGCAGTGGGAAATGAACAATATGAAAATGATTCCCTGCATTTCAACTGTCCCATGTTTTTGTTTTGAGAAAGGGAAATATACTTCCTGAAAGTCTTTCGCTAAGTCCAGGACAAAAAAAGAAAACCTACTTTAATCTTTCCTTTTAGTGTGTGAAAAATAATATCTTCAGTGAGGGACGATTTTTATGACCTCTGAAGGCATGAAAACAGAGCTGAAAAAATAATGATTACCCAGACTTCAATCCATCTTCCTCATTCTTTGCCTACACAAATCCCAATCAAGGCACCAGCAATTTGATCTGACTAATAAAACCTAAAGATACAGGACAGTCAGGAAAGTAATACTAACCAAGTGCAACTTGCTGACATGATAAATCTTAATCCACAAGTGTAAATCATCAAAATATCCCTGTGAAGTTTAACTTCTTGGGCTTCAAAAGCTAGTTTTATAATGCTTAAAAATAGTTTCTTAAAATTATACCTTTTTTTTTCTACATTCTGCTCTTCCTTCCCTACCAACAAAAGAAACAGCTCAGAGAAGCACTTACACATAAGCACACCCTCAAGTCCCACTGGTGTCAGCTGGGAAGTGAATTTGAAAAAGGTGACAAAGGGGGTTTTCTTCTTGAGATCATAAATAAATGTTTTTAGAATGAAAAGACGTTCCTTAAGTTTACAGGATACTTTCTCCCCCTACTACCTATTAGATTGGATAAACATTTCACAGCAACAAAATAAAGCCCCAATGGGCTCTAGTAGTTCATACCACTTGTTATTTTGCCTCTCTCTCAGCTCACACAGGCAACTTGAATTTTTTTAAATTTCACATATCCATCTTTATGCACAGTCAACATTGGCCATCTGGTATACAATAGAAAAAGATTCTGAAGGGTATAACATAGTGCTTTCAGGCCATGTATATTATCAGCTCAGAAATCTTCCCCACAACAATCTATAGTAAGAAATGAAGAATAAAAAAAACCCCACTCTTAAATGCTGTCGAATAAGGTAGATAGAACACTCGTTCAGGACTCCTTAATGCGTTTTTCATATTCTCCCATGGATACATCTGTACTTTATAATTCAGTTTCTCCACTGTCCAATTATCTACAGACAATTTAGTTTTGGGTGGATTATAATAGGTTCTGCTTCAGTTCATCCTAGACAGAATCATAGATGGTTGGTACAAGGCCAGCAGCAAAGGAGTGGCAGATTGCTGAAGTATTTTCAGGGTCATTTCTTATTCTGAGCTTCCTACAGTGTGTCCAAACATATTGTAATCTTGGCTTTTTATGTTCAACGCATATCCAGGTCTAAGGCAGAAATTTTACTTCCATGCTTATGTGAAACATCTTTGAGACATAAACAATTACGAGCTCACCTCTTGCGCAGGGTCCAGAAATAGCCTACCTTTCCACTCTCTGTGCTCCTAACATGGCTGTTTCTCTCATTTTTTCAAGGCCAGTAACTAAAGACAATGCTCTCTACTGCCAAACTTATCTGATGTACAATCAAGCACAAGAGCTTGGGTTTGATTGTTTTATTTTAACCTTTTCACTTAGGAGGACTGGAACTTGGGGAAAAATTCTTTTTAAGTGCTTTTTAAATGACAAGTCTACACTTCACAGTTCAACCACTGTGATACTGCATGTGCCCGGGAATATACTGACAGAGGGATAAATTGATTGTGTTGAGAGCTCAGTTATTACAGTGCATTAATACCACAGACCTTAACTTCTCTGTAATTCTCACACGCAGCTTCCTGTAATATTATAAAGTCCCTATTGTCTTGTACGGAACAGAGACTGGTACTTTCCTCCTTTTTAAAATATACTTGACATTTATAATTACCATCAAAAGCTTTGAGGTTTTCTGACAAAAGCTCTCAAAGCCTTGCTTCCTGTTCTGATCTACAGGCAGACATAAAATTCACAGTAGAGTAGCATGTGCACCAGCAAGCCCTCAGTTTCTGAAGGTTTGTGTGTTTTAGGTATTTTTTGCATTTTTCCTCTCCCAACATGCACTGCTAGCTGCTATTTTGACTGAAAATTAGCATCAAGGTGGTCTTAAGCCCCTGTTTTGAGTGAAGGTAGACTTTCAAAGTATTAGCTGCCAGACAGACACCGACCTGCTCTTCAAAGCAGATTCTTGGAACCCTTGAATGACCTTTTCCGTTGTCTGGTTTGCTTTTTCCATCGTTTCTCCATCAGAGCTAAAATCTGCTGCTTTGGGATCTCACTGTGGCAATCAACACTGTACATCTTGAGCTAGAATTGATCCAGATGGTGTGAGTCCTTATCCCAAACCAGTAGGCTCTCCCTGCTAGCCCTTGATCTTCTGCTAAACTATGGGAATGGTCCACTTGATTCACACACACAACACAGGTCCAGCTTCAGAGGCTTCCCTCCAGACTGGGAGTCCCCAGCTGGCAAGAGCACCCTGCTGCGTAGGTGTTCAGAGTGACACGAGCTTTGGATCCTGCCTGCAGAGACATGCCTGGAGCCTCCTACAGAGAGCACCTGAGCTGTTCACAAACACCTATCCTGGAGAGCAAATACTCCATTCCCTCTACAGTTTTCTTGACATTTCTGAATTTCCTATTGTTGCCAAAGGAATAACTACTGCATTATAACCCTGCTTGGTGGAGTACCTCTCCCTAGAGCTAGGAATATGTTGATTCTGTGAATAATGGAAGGGCCTTGGCAATAGTTTCCACCGGATAATATCCATTTCCTCCCACTAAACAACTTCATTTCCATCATAAAATATCCTTAGAAGGATATTTTTCACTTAGATAGTTGTGCTGCCTCCAAGATCAACCAGTCAGACAGGTCTATAGGTTTATTCCTTTGTCTCCAAAATCTTTTTAGCCTACTACACCCTTACAACCCAAAGGCACAACTAAAAAGCCAATATCTGCAACATCATTAAACCCTTTGCAAAGGATTAAACTTCAAGACAAAAAACTAATGTAGTCAGTGGGCTAACTTAAGCCAGGCTGACTTTCACTATCTAGCTCCTAGCAGTGGCTCTGCCAGATCTACGGGGACTGTTTACATTGTAGATGGCCTCTTAATTATGTCTCCAAAAATCTAGCAGTATATCTTGTCCACACCCTGTTTTTTACAGGAAACAGCAATGCCATTCAGTGCCTCTAAGTGACTGCTCTGTGATAATTAGGACTGTTTTGCAGAAGCCTCTGGGCTGCAAACAGCTAAGGATGCTCAACTCACTCCTCTCAAGAGCTCATGCCCAGGTCCTAGGACAACCATCAGGCAGCCCTTCCACACACCTAGTTCCCTGGGCATTTTTCCCCATGAACCATTTCAAACCATTTCAGAGCCACAAGGAGGGTAGTAGCAGAGTCCGTCATTTCTGATGGGCTGAGAGGTACGCCAGAGAAGTAAGTATGTGATGTTTTGCACAACTGGAGATTGTGCCACAGAGTGAAGGGTCAGTGCTCAAAGGGGCTGAAGAAGGTGGACTACTCCCAGCACACACATCAGCATCGCAGCATTTTCCCATATAAGACATCATAATGCAGCTGGCAAATCCAGCATGCCCGTGAAACACAAAGGGTACTCACCATGGCCTCAGAGATAATCAGGATCCACAAACTTCAATTTAGGAATCACTAACTTAGGCTTTAATAATACAAAAAGTCCATACATGACTTAAATTTTTGGCATCTGCACACAAAGCGCAACTTGTCTTGAAATTATTGCTCCCATTCTAAAGCCTAGTTTCCAAGCTTCCTACCAAACATCTTACAGGATA
Source organism: Nestor notabilis (assembly GCF_000696875.1). Classification (NCBI taxonomy): domain Eukaryota; kingdom Metazoa; phylum Chordata; class Aves; order Psittaciformes; family Psittacidae; genus Nestor; species Nestor notabilis. Next base: position 61,148 of record NW_009917731.1, on the reverse strand, counting down.
CAGTTCATCTGTGCCCATTTTAGATGTCTAACTTTGGATGAGATACACCATACCCCAAAAGTGCCTGTATGTCTTCATTGACCAGAGAGAGAATCTGGAGTGCAGGGATACAAGCTGGAATGTAGATACCCCTTTAGTAGAGCTTTGAAGTCAGGAGGGAGAGAACCCACTAACCTAACTTTGAGTCAGATTCACTTTTAGCAGCACTGAGACAACGTACCAAGAGATAAAGGAGATTTTCCTTCAGTAACTGCATCTAAACCAGAATCAGAAGGTGTGTTGCTGTTGTGACAAGTCCCATGACCTGCATTATGCAAGTGGACAGGCAGCACTGTTGCAGTGCTTCCTTCTGGCCTTCCATCAATCTACACTTGGCTACATTTCTTGCAAGGTAGCTTGAATTTTTCACATGAGCAGTTCCATTTATTTACACCATCAGTCTTTGTTCACTGCCTATTGTCATGTAACACTATGCAGGCTGAAACAAACACTGTATGTGTGCTGTTGCGCACCTGTGTAAATAATCATATAACGCAAGTGTACATATACACACACATATTTTCTAGGTTTATGCCTCGATCTTGGTCAACAATGAGCAAGCTAGAGATACCTGTTAGCTCCAGCACAGATCTAAGCTGTTAGTGTCTGTCTTCAACAAGCCCCTTGCTTTAGAACAGTAGCAGTTTCCACTCAGGCACTTGCGGTTTTGAAGGGTCACAAGTTTGCTGACATATAGTATAAGGAAAACAAAGGAAAGCTTGTTAATATAGCTTACCAATCCCTGTGAAGCAACAACCATTTTCCTCAACCCAGAGAGGCAGGAGCAACAGCAGAAATATATCAAAAATGACCATTTAAATTGTTTTGCAAGCACTGTCAGTTTAGGCTCAGTAACTAGACATAAGGTCTTCCTGCCGTTTCTTCATGGTTTGTCCATGCTCCTGGTAAGAACTGAGATTGTTAAAGAAGATACCTACAAAAGCCAGCCTAGCACCTCCAATAACATTTACACCAGTTGCTTGTTTTTCTGCTCCTCAGGTTCTGCACTGGTGCAAAGCAGAGGCTGAATGAAAAGCAGGAGTTAGCTAGGCCAGTTCACGTCTTGTGTTGCAACTTTGTGGGAGGGAACCTTTGCTCTTGCTATTGTAAATTAGGGAGAATAATTCCCTCATCACTGGCAGGGGTGGAGCTGCCACAGAATTGCACACCTTTGCTTTCTGAAACCCAGCCAAGGGCTATTACAGTTCCATGTGTAACCATGAAGCAAGTAATTAGGTTAACCTGTCCATGCTAGCTTGGGTCTGGGACTCTAGCTGTCCTGGCAGACCTAGGAACAAAGACAATAAAACAATGGGGAAAGAAATAGAAAGTGACATGGCTATTTTGAAACTATCAAGTGAAATCTGTTCTTCAATACAGCACATAGCTCGGATTTGTTGGGTCACTGTTATACCAGATAAGAACAGCTGCCTAACAAGAATCTGATCCAGTGACAAATGTTCAAGCTGCCACAGGGAGAGAGGATAGTGTTACTAAGAAAAGTTGCTCAGGGCAGAGGACGTCTGGTCCCTTTCTGTAGTACCAGGTGACCAAAAAAAGATAGTTTTTTGCAAGCTGAGGAGTTTTTCGGGACCTTCTCTCCTGCTCTGTCTGCTCTGAGCCCAAAACTTCAAGTTAGCTCGAACATCTGCTGCGTTTATCAGCCCAGTTCCTCAGAAATATCGGGAATGGCCAAAGGGCTCCTTCAGTTCTCCTGTGCAAGGCTCTTTTATGCTCTCTTTCCTCTGTGCATGAAGTTAAGAGGGAAGATCTAACCTAAGGAAGCCACCTCTGTAGGAACAACATATAAGCATACACATTTCCATCTGAAGAACTCAAAATATTTAGAAGCTGTAATTAACTAAGCTCCTAAACACTCCTGTGACATAGGTAGGTATCCCCATACCTTCAAGGGCATGGTGTAGAAGCTCTGATGTCATTTGGGCTTTTTTAAACTTATACCAGCCCGCTTTAGTTGAGAGTGAGATGGCTGGAAGCTAAAACAAATGCTGAAGCTGAGACCTTAAAACTGGAACACATTTGTGGATTTAGCAGCTTAAATTTTCCAGCAAATGCACTTTTATAGCATGAAGTCTCCAAAGCTGAACATCTCAGACCTAAAGACATCAGGCTTAACCTATGCTTAAAGGTCCCTCAGCACCTGATAGACTTCACAGCTGCTGAATTTTATTGCTAGAACCAGACAGTTCAAACTGAGGACATCAGCCAGTTTAATAAAAACACACCAAAATATCTCAACGGTGACCTATTCCAAGTATCATGTGTTATGGGCATGCTCATGCCTTATCACAAAGTCGTGTTTGAACAGGTCATTAGACTGGAAACAGCAGCTTGCTGCACCTGGCTGTGGAGTGCTTGACCATTGCAAGGAGAAGCTGAACTCTCTGAAAGTGAAATCCTCTGCACACCAATCACAGGCTGCAAGAAAGTGACAACACTGCACAGTCTGAACATGGAATGGAGAAAGAATAGGAGAAGGAAAAAGCCTCAGTCTTCTCCTTCAAACTTTTTTCTCCAAAATAACTATGAGGAGCTGAGAGTAAATTTGAGCATCAGTCTATGCACAGATAGTCTTACTTTGCACAGCTCCATCCATGTCTAAAAGTAAAGGGCCTCCTAGAAATCCTTCTATACTGCAAAGTACACATAAGTTGGTTTCTACTCATTTCTCTAGGGGGTTAAACTGTGGAGCCTCCAGAGAGTGGGAGAGAGGGTAGAGAAGGCATGTCCATTGCCATGAATTCTCTCAAACAAATGGGAATAAGTGCCATAAGTGGGACTAGACTTCTCAGACCAACACTGGAAAAACAAATAAACACAGGAGTTTCCATGCCCGGAGTCAGTTTAGACCCCAAGTCAGACAGGGCTGACTGCATTCATTAGAAAATACAAGCTGCTAAACCCACAACTGTGTTCCAGTTTTAAGGTGTCAGCTTTTAACTTCCAGACAGCTCACTCTCAACTAAAATAGGCTGGTAAAAAGATAAAAAGAAGATATTACTCCAAAGCTTCTAGACCAGGAGCACTGTTTGGAGTTCTCTTAAATGGATCTGGCTTTGCAGAGAAAGAAATGTAGCAGGCATGGAATTTTTAAAGCACAGTCCTTTAGGGCTGTCACAAAAGTGAAAGCTTCCTTGCTTGGCCTGTGCTCTCTGGCACTTGTGTTCAGAAGAATAGTCACTGGTGTCTCAGCACCTGCCTTAAGGCTGGATATTAATCCCTGGGTTTTCCTATGCCTTGCTTTGGAGGAAATGCTGACCTAGAGTAATCTCTTAACCACAGCTGCTCTTCCCCAACTCCATTAATTCCCAAGACCTCTTTTCTGGCGAGTTATTTTTTGGCTGATTCAGCTCCCTGAGCTGGTTTCCCTGAGCTGGCTTCCCTGGGCACTGCATGGTCAGCAAAAGGGCCAGGACAAGTAACTGAAGTCTCTTACGCTCCGCAGTCACCAATGTGTGGAGCCACAGTGTTGGGTTTGTTGGGAGCTGAAAGGTGTGTCCTCACTGTTTTTGTAGCTGAGTGCCATTTTGCACAGACCACTAATAGCCCCATCCCAAAACTCAACACTTGCTACATGAATCCTATTTCCAGGTTCCCTAAAGATGGGCAGAAAAGCAGCCCCACACACAGCCTTGACAACAGGTCTTTGAGGTGCCCATGCACACGCTGTTCTCAAGACTGTCTGCCTAGACACCACAAATTCACCTGCTTCACCCTGACCCTGTAAGAAAATAGATGCTAGAAGCTGATATAGGAAGCAAAGATGTATTTAGCAAAATCTGAGAACAGATTTGATGTCTTGGAAACAAAACCAAAGATACATCCCTGCTTGTAGCCCTAGTAATTCAGGCAACATTTTGTCTTTCAAAGACAGCTTTCAGTTCTGAATAATCTCCATTTCCACCACCATCTGCCTTATTTTGATTCCAGTGGTACCGCATGTGTAATGACAATGGCTCTACCTGGTGTCAGACTCCCAGCAACTGACAATGTGTTCACTTTCATGGTTCACACCTGGTCAGCCACACAAATACCATTAATGACAACTCCAGGAGCTAGGAGTCCATGGTTCCCAGCAGCCTGGTGGCCAAACACTCTCCATGGTTTAGACTATTCATTTTATACAGGACTGTTAATACACTCCGTTCACTATATTATTACCATGAATACCTCCATTAAGCCCATTGGTTTGTGTTACTTTGGCATAAAGAGCATATACTGCCACATAGGACATACTGGCTGAGAAGCTGCTTTGCCTGGACATGTGACTGAGATCATGCTTCCCCAGCAACTTTTGCTGGCTCTCTGCACCACACTAACTCTCAGATGAGGTACATCTTACCCAGACACTGGTTTGAATCCCTGGTAACTCTCCCCAGCTCACTCTGTTCTGTGCTGACCAGCAACCAAGTCTTTTCCCACCTGGCCCTTACCTCTCCTCCCCAGTCCCACTGCATTTATCTCCACTCCTTTCTGCAACTCTCATCCTTTTGGTTTTCTTTCCCCTTAGCTTCTCTCTTGCTAAACACATGAAAGACTTGTATCATGACATTGGTTGCCATCATGCTACTCAATCCATTTCTTTGTTTTCCCTTTTCCCACCCTGCTTCCCTTTTCACCACAAAGACCATGGAAGGCTGCAAATCAGAGATGATTTCCTGGAGTTAGGTTTTTCCAACACCTGGCCCAGTGGAGCCCCATTCTGCCATATACAGTGCTGATAAGTAGCAGTATAAATCTCTTCAAAGAGGGGAGCACCAGAGGAACATGAAAGGAAACAGGTACCCAGAAGCTTAGCACCCCCTGATTTCTGTCATCTGTCAAGGACTATGTTTATATCTGTGCCTCACACTATTGGGTTTCTTTTGGACTGTGTCATACTAAAAGCAAGTTGATTATTTCTCTGCACAAACGTGATAACTAAGATGTGCCTTGTTCAAATATATAGAGGCAAAATGTGTTTCAGAATTGTTTATAACCCAAAAGAGCATGAAGGAATACAGATTACCTTTTTTTATTTAAATTCACTGATCAGAACCATGTTTTTGTCTTACGAAAAAGTCAAAAATCCCCTCCCTTCTCATTAAACCTGTTTCTACCAATATATCAGAATCCATTCTCATCTGAGCAGTAAGCAAATAACTTTCAAACATGGTAAACGCATCTTGTCCCTAAAAATCACACTTCTGAAGTTTTAAAAGAGCACTGCCTTAAAAAAGTCCCTTAGAGAAATGGGTCATTTTTTCAACAGATTGAGAGCACCCCAAGTAAACACAGATGCTGTCTTCACATGGTTTCCAGCAACACTGAAGTTAGAGGCTGCTCTTGCAGCTGCTGAGCACAATATATTATGTCTGCACCACCAAAGCCTCTAAGAACCTGAATGTGCAGAATCAGAGACTATCCTACCTTCTGCCTTTGATGAGTGTTTTCCATCTAGGTGAACTAAATCCTTCAAAAGGAAACAGAAGATCAATGCCATTGTGAGCCCTGCAAGGACCACTCATTTCATTCAGCTGTCACCAGGGAGGGCTCAGGGCTTTTGGTGTGCAGCAACCCAAGTTGCAGGAGCGACTTACCTAAGCAGAGCAGCATTTAGAGCTGGGGGCAGCCAAGGGTTCTGCATTGGGCTAGGCAAGCCTTTGTTTGCCACGGTTCATGCTCTCCCCTTGTGCTGTGGGTAGGAGTCACATTCCAGCAATTAGCACAGCAGCACCAGAAACGCAGAGCGAGCAGGACTGCCTGACGGAGACCCCACGCCGGCAGATCTGCCAGCTGGATTTCATCCCCTTGGCTGCCAGAAACAGCTTTGTATCATCACTCAGTTAACTAATGCGCAAAAGGCAACTCTAATGTTGGTGTGCAACTGCCTCTTAAATTAGGGAATTATGAGGCCTTCTTCAGTCAGATTATGAGGATGCATAGAAATGTGATAAATAAGGGAGCTGTCACGGTCAGCTAGGTGGCGGGTTACCTTTGCGTGGCCAAAGGTGCAAGAAGTCATAACTTCTGCTTGATAGAAGTTACCACTTCCCCACAGAGTGACAACAAATGACAGTGTAAATACTACCAGACTATTGCACATAAAATAAGAAAAAAAAAAAGAAAAAAGTTGATACAAATCACCTCTAAATTAAGTTTATTCAGAGGGAGTAGGCTCACATGTTTCACTTTGCATTTGCAATAGCCTTACAGTATCTGCACAGCTTCTGGAGTGGGAGGCAGATTGCTTTCTGAAGCTCTCATAATGACCTCAACACATCTTAAGGTTGCTAATGGCTAACGCAGTCAAAACAGGGTTCAGGACAAACTAGGAAACTTTGAGGAAAGGTATAGCAGCCTTCAAAACCAGTCATACAAAGTCATTGCTTACTACGAATTCTCAGTTGCAAGGTTTTTCAGAAATAGGAATATTTTCATCATGTTTGGGAAGTGCTTCACACCTTGCAAGCACTATTAATAAAAGCAAGCAGAAGAGGAGCTGCTAAATCATATCGGATGCCAACATAAACAGGAAGGAGCTCTGGATGCCTGATCTCTTACAGTGCACCCATGATTTGGGTGTCACCAAGCCCCTGCCAAACCTACTGCCAGTGAGAAGGTGGGTGGAGAAAACAGGCAAAAGAGAATGAATTTGCTTAATAATAAAGCCTAACCAGTGCTTTATAAAACACACAGTTCTCTATTATTTAATTTGAAATACATTTAAAAGTCCAGGTTTCAGTCAGTTGAAGTACCAAATATAACGTGAACTTGAACAACTTACAGGCTGCATTTATGGAGGTTTAGGTATCTTCATTTTCTGTTAATGGTGGAAACTTAGACAAAATAACCACTCGCTCTTGAAGGGGAACATACAGAGGTGACAGGTTGCTTAAAAATTCTTTTTGAATGCTTTGAGAAGACTTAGCATTGATCAGACTTCACATTTCAAAGTTTCACAGAGGAAGCAGCTTTGGACACAGATCTAAGGAAAGAAAGCTACGTTTGCAATACATATGGTAGTCCATTAGCATTATATTTTCAACACTTGAGTGAAACCTGCAATTTCCTGCATATTGTCTGATGGGCTACAGCATAAATTCACTCTCACACAGTATTTATAGCTGCTGGCATCCAAGACTCAGTTGCAATGTCTACTCAGTGTCTCTTCACATGAAGTCCTATAATGGGCTGCCTGAGCTACAGGCAGGATAACAAGCCTTACCTTTCCTTCATCTTTAGATAAGCATTTCTTAATCAGCTTTGGTGAGTTAACAAGTCTGGTGTCATTCTGGTAACATACAAAGGAAAGAGCTCATACAATGGATCTGGCAGGAAAATGCTGTTCTGTCCTCCACTAGAACTCCATCCTACATCATTAAAATATTTAGAAAGAGATAAAACTGCATATTTCACACACATTTCTCTTCTGGCTGACCTCAGCTGTCAGCACTGGAGAAGCTGCTACCACTAACACACCACTACTTCTAGACCAGTTCTGCTAGGCTCACTGTCCAGTGTCACTGTTGACTGTCTTTGAAAGGCTTTCACATGCCCCCATGAATGACTTTAACCCCTTACCTGCCAACAAAAGCAAAAAATGTAGTGCTTTAGTTATGGGTGTGGGAGGGAGGATTGGATTTGTAACACACTATCTCATCCTGCCCTCAGCATAGCCTCCATAGAGCTGCTAGGAAAGCTACTTGGGAAGAAGAGAGATTTTGTTACTCCCTGCTCTGTTTTCCTTGTGCACTTTTTTCCTGCCCTAAAATCTTACAAATCTAACCAGGTATTTTGCATTTGTTACGTTATAGCTTATTACAGTGAGACCATAATCTCAGCTGATGCCTCCCGGTGAAAGGTACCAAGTGAGTCCATGACCACTGACAGAACTGGAAAGGGACACATGGGTGTTTGAAACTTCCTCACAGAAGGGTGTTGGGCAGCTGTTTCTGACTGTACCTGTCAGAATCTGAAGACTACCCTTGTAAGGTCAAATCTAAGGTCCACTTATGCCAATGTTCAGTCCCTGGTAGTGGCCAGCAGTGGATGCGTAGGAGAGAAGAGTGTAAGGAATGGGCCACAGCCTGAGTAATCCCTTCCCTGGTACATGCTCCAAGCTTCCAGCAACTGGCCATTTAGAGACTTCCTGAGCTAGAAGCCACATCCGGACTATTGTATTTAATAGCCACTGACGGACCTATCTTCTATTAATTTGTATAATCCTTTTTTGAAGCCATTTTTACTCTTGGCCTCCACAACATCCCGTGGCAATGAGTTCCAAATTTTAATTGTGGACTGTGTGAAAAAGTACTTCCTCTCATTTGTCTTAAACCTGCTGCCCGATCATTTCATTGGGTGTCCCCAACTGTGTCACAAGAAATACTGATTGTTTCCTATTCACGTTGTTCACAGCATCCACAATTTTACAAACCTCTATCACCTCACTCATCTATACCCACCCTCACTCATCCTTTCTATTTAGTCTCTGCTTTACATTTTATAGCCCTGCAACACCCTCTTTGAAAACCAAACAGCATGCAATATTTTTGATACAGGCACATTTTGCATGCAAGCAGTAGTACAACAGAGGTTTTCCGTTGTCTTCTACTCTTATTTCTAGTCTGTCTTTTTGCCCACAGCTAATTGTGAGCTGAGGCCTGCAAAAAATCCTTCCAATGACTCCAAGATTTTTCTCAAGGTGCTAGCACCTCATCCAGGGTTCATTATGCATCCATATGCACTGAACTCACTTTTTCCTTCTCCCCCGTGCATTATTTCACATTTACCAACACCTAAGCATATCTGCTGGTTTATCAGCTAGGCACAAAATATCCTGAAACCCTCTGCAGCTCTTGGCACGGCCTGACATTTCACTATACTGTATAATGGTGCACTCAGCAATTTAGGTCATCAAAGGCTTCTGCTGATCGTTGTTTAAACTCATTGAACAGCACAGGTCCTTGAGGGAAGGCTTCCCTAGTTCGGAGAAGACAAGTACTACTTGCGCTTGGATGGCCTGTAGGCACTGAGAGGATGTCCACTTGTCGTGGTTCAAGCCCAGCCGGCAACTTGGAACCACGCAGCCGCTCGCTCACTCCCCCCCTTTTCCTTCCTCCCCCCGCTCCCGGAGGGATGGGGAGGAGAATCGAAGGAATGTAACTCCCACGAGTTGAGATAACAGCTCTCCAGTAACTAAGGTATAATACAAACCACTACTGCTACCAATAATAATGATAAGAGGAATAACAAGGGAAAAGGACACAACCGCTCACCCCCCGCCGACCGATACCCAGCCCGACCCGAGCAGCGATCTGGGCCTTCTGGGTAACTCCCCCCAGTTTATATACTGGGCATGACGTGCTGTGGTATGGAATACCCCTTTGGCCAGTTTGGGTCAGGTGTCCTGTCTCTGCTTCCTCCTGGCTTCTCCTCCTCCCTGGCAGAGCATGAGACTGAGAAAGTCCTTGGTCAGAGTAAACATTACTTAGCAACAACTAAAAACATCGGTGTTATCAGCATTGTTCCCAGACTGAAAGTCAAAAACACAGCACTGCACCAGCTACTAAGAAGGAGAAAAAATGACTGCTGGAGCTGAACCCAGGACACCACTAAATCCTGGTTGTGTCAGGAACTCAGTGAGGAAAATTACTGAAGCCACTGAAAGCCCAAACAGGTTACACTGATCGCTCTTGCTGACTTAGCCCCATTTGTGAAGCACAGCATCCTCCAGCAGGGATGCAGCTGCTTTTCCCCCCCGTTACTCCATGCTGAGTCTGTTTTACACATTCTATGAAGGTAGCCCATGTGGAAGTCAAACATACCTCTTTTGACCACGCTAGTACGTCTCGCAAAGACCAGCATCGCCCTTTTTTTAACTTCATTTACCCGGCAAGAAATCCTGCTTAAGCAACAGGTCCCCCAGCAGTTATGCTGGAGTCCAGCACATTCAATATAATTATATTGAATATTATTATTTGGTGTTATTTCTGGAGTCAATACTAGCCCCATCTGCCTGGCATGGTCTCAGCCACCAGCAGGCTCTTGGCTTTCTGTACCTACCACACCAAGACCCCTAGGAGAAGACCAAAGCTGCTCAGAGAGTCTGTAGGCAGGAGGGTTGCACTTTTTATTTTATGCTGAAAATGAATTTCCAGACACATGGGCTTACACCAGCAGAGTTTGTCTGTGGCAGAATGGGGTGTCTGAGCTGAGCAAACCCTGCTCAGAAAGCCATTCTGTGAAAGCCTTGCCTTGCAAACCAACTAGGCTCAGTGCAAGGGTTAAAGGAGCCTGAGGCAGAGTGGGATAGGGCCATGCTAGAGCAGGTTCATGGCTCCAAGACAAGATCCTTTCCCAGGACTTACCCGCCACTCCAGGGCTATTTTCAATTTAGAAGACCCCCAGCAGGAGAGCCACATGCAGATGAAGCTTCCCACCTCATAGGGTTACTGGGGCTATCTACAGAGTAAATCAGCTTTGGCTTTGGGTCTCATTTGGGCATTGAGAGATCTGTTGTACAGGCTGAGAGAGGAGGAGGAGGCAAAGAACTTCCTTAGCACAGTTCAGTCATCGCCACTGGGGCTTAAAGAAGGATACAGGACATTGCCTAGTTCAACTCCTCTGAGGGGGGTGGAAAGATAATAAAAGTAAAACCCAAACAGTAACACTCAAGTACTGTAAATTGATGGGATGAAGTGGAAAGAAAGGGAGGAGCAGGAAGTGGTAATTACTTGGATTCCTGAAATGAAACTCCAGTTCTCACAGGGTGTCTACAGCTTGTCACTTGTTTTCACCTGGTCAGAAAGACCTAAGCAACAAATCAGGTCAGGACATCATGCTGTCTGTGGCTGCTACTGGACACAACTTCAAAATCAAACAGAAAGGAAGCTCTTTTTTGCTGCATTCATCCCTTACCCTAGAGAAATCCAGCCTCCTTTGCCCTTCGAATCAACCACTTGTCCTGCTTGGTCATCCTAGAAACAGCTCATTCTACCTGCAGAATTTCTCGGCCCAGCTCCTCTTCCATTGCACACACATGTACTTCTATAATGGACTTTTTCATGAACTCCTCTGACTTCAGCAAAATCTAAGCTGATTGAATATTTCAAAAAAACCACAGACATTCCTGCCAAACACAGTTCCACAGTTAAACCCAGCAAAACTCATGTGCAAGATCTGGGCAGTTGCCTGCTCAGGTCACTCTAGGGCACTGAGACAAAAATGCAACCATAGAATCAATGTTGTTTAGGTTGGAAAAGACCTTTAAGACCAAGTCCAGCCATTAACCTAACATGGCCAAGTCCACCACTAAACCATATCCCTAAGTGCCACATCTACAACATCTTTTAAATACATCCAGTGATGGGGACTCACCCACTTCCCTGGGCAGCCTGTTCCAAGGCTTGAATACCTTTTTGGTGAAGAAATTTTTCCTAATATCCAATCTGAACCTCCCCTGCTGCGACTTGAGGCCATTTCCTCTTGTCTTGCTGCTTGTTACTTGGGAGAAAAGACCGACACTCACCTCACTTGGAAAGGCCTCTTCATTTAAGGATAGCATGAGCAACTACAGATGAGCACAAAGCAAGGATGTAAAATGTTGAGGTTCCAAGTTATGAATATGTTCTTTGTCCAATTCTTTGCTCCACAGCGCTATTATAGCTATCAGAAGCTTCCTGCAGTGCTCCTCCAGTTGTACTGCACGAAGCTCTCACCCCTTTTCCCATTATCTCAGTGATAAACACCCACACAAGAAGTTTAGTTGCAAAAAAGTACATGCAAAATTTCTGAATGCCCCAGGGTCCAACAGCAAGTAGAAAAACATAAAATAAAGTAAGATGGGGCACTGTTCCTGCCTCCTCATTTTAGCTATCATTTTGGCACATGCCAGAACATTACCCCAAGCAAAACATCACCGACTAATGAACAAGGATTTGCATGCAATTCCAGCAGTGGGCATGACCACAGGCACCGATCAGTGCAAGCTGTTTCTTCTGAGGATCTTCACAAAACCCATCTTTGCACACCAGCTGCACAATAAATGGCCACGACATCTAATGTTATTTGTATTTTTAATTGGATTATCAATTGACATGACATAATAGCTGATGTTTCTGCACAAAAACATGTTTATTACATTGATGCAGAACTGACTCAGAGCACAAAGATGCTTTGAAGTTTCTGTGCTTGATCAGCAGATTCAAATCCCTTGGTGCCAGACTGGCATAAATGCTAGCCAGTCCCTTCCCAAGAGACAAGCTTTGACTGTCTCTACTGACAGCAGTAACTAGTCATGTACGAATCAGATGTGCATCCTTTCCAACAATGGCTTTGTGAACTCCCAAAGAGAGAATCTTTGGATCTTACAACCTTCCAGTTCCAGAAATCAGGCTTTTCAGAACGTCAGTGAAGCTATCTTCAGCTTCCCCTAACGTGCAAAAACCTTTCCGAAACGAATGCTGAAGAAAAAATAAAGATGGAACTGCGAAGTACAAGGGGAAATTGGTTTTTAATATCTTTAAATGTTTCTGGGTTTACGTGCAACGTATTCTTTCATGCTTTTTAGGTCTACCTCTGCTCACTTTAAGATCAAACTAGCATTTTTGCCAGCAATTCATCTAAAGCCTGCTCCCTCTCATCTAAAGCCACCCCTCTCCCTCCCCACCTGCAGGCAAACAGGGATTTGGGCCTCACAGGACTACTGTGGCGTGGGTGTTATTGGCTGTCTGTTTTGGCAGCCTCTTCTCCTTTCTTCCAGCTCTGTTTTGAAACACAATCTAAATTTAAAAAAGAAAAAAAAAAAAGAAAAGGAAAATAAAATTAGACACTCCTGCTTTCTGTACTCACATCAGCACTCCTGCTGCTGCAGCGTAAAGCGTGGCTGTGAAAGGAGCAGCACCATGCAGATTGGCCTATATAGACCAAATGTTTGGCAAATGAAAAGCTTTTACTCCAAGAAAAGGTACGTACTTCAGGAAGGCAGGAAGCACAGAGGAAGGCAAGAGGAGAAAACGAAAGAGAAGGACGAGAGGACTTCATGAACTGCCTCACCTTAACACGGGGAGTGGTGGGAAGAGAAAAATGTCTCTCCCAAGCCAGCGCTCTCCCACATTTAACAGCATTAGGATCTAACATGCAATTTGGACCAAATGACTAATTCTTTCCTGCGGTTTGATGTATGTCAGCGTCCCTTTTTTTTTTCTCTCCTTCTTTAACAATGTATTATATAACATTCTGATACACTAATTACCATATCATGTCATAGCAATTTTATTAAGAGCTTATACTTACAAATACCCATTCTGAAAGGATTTCAGGAGTTTTTTGTCATTTTCTCTGAACTAGGCTTCTCAAAGCACTGGCAACACGGTCTGATGCTGCCTAATGCAGCTTCCAGTAACAAAGCATCTCTACACAGCGAGCCCTAAGAGTCAGGCATGGATTCTTCTTGCGTTTAGTCTCAAAGACTTGTAAACAAGTTACTTTTAGCACACTATGTTGTGATAAAACACTGGTAACACAGCCCTATTAGGTTCCTGTACCTGCTACGGTTCCAATTCCAGAAGCAATGCCAAGAGAGAGAAATTCCTTTATACCAAGTAATGGAAAATTTGTTAACTATTCTGCAGTTAGTGTTTGCTCGTTAATATGGTATCATCTTGCCAGGCAAGAGTTGGTACCATGAAGTATTTTTCCATATAAAATTGCTAATGCCATCAGGATTGTCCAAATGGATAATGATCATCGTTAAAAAGATTACGCAGTAAGGAAAGTGATTACAACAACGTCTGAGTAGAAGGATTACTAATCACAAGTAGAATCCTGGTACAAATCTCATTCTCCGTATCAAGAAAGGACACAAAACCTTTTAAACATAATTTATATACATTTATGGCTTTATACAACAAACTGTCAGGGATTGTTCTTGTGTGTCTGTAGAAGTACATCAGGCACTTTTGCTGAAAATATCCACGTATGAATTTTAATTCTGCAATGTGACTAAGTCAGAGCAGTGAAGCGTTGAAGAGCTGTCACGCCACTCGCAAATAGAACTAGCAGTATGTACATGCCAATCTCTCATGATATTGCTGGTTTGTGGAACACCCTCAAAAAAGGAGGCCAGTTTTAACGTCGAGTAATTTGCTTTTTTGCTTGCATAAACCATGCTGCATTTACATTATGATTACCAAAATAATAATAATAATAATAATAATAATGAGAATACCTTATTTAAAATCAGTCATAAATTAAGGATCCTAGCAATTTCATCATGAAAATAGGCATTTCAAATCAGTAAAAAAATAAAAAAGTACTAACATACATCCAGTGGTTTAACAAGTGCAAATTTTATACTGTTTTATAATTGGTCCAATTTTAACTTTTCTTCTCAGGGATGCTCTGTTGACTTAAGCCAATATGACTTTTGCTTATAAGTGTAGGCAAATTGTCAGTTTATCAAAGCAGAGCTTTCCAATTAATGCATCTACTACCTAAACATATATAGCTATATTATGGAAACAATACATCTTTATATTTAAAATATCTGAACAGCTCTATAATACAATAAACTTTTAATAACAGTACAAACCAGAGAAAAGTCAAAAACAAGGCTGCATAGGTAAGATCATCTGCACAATTCACAAACCAACCATTTACAACAATTCTGACAAACTAAGTTACTCCAGAAACTTGGTACTTTTACTGAAAAAGGATTTATTACTTGAGGTCACATAATGTTTGCTTTCAAGGCAGACAACATGCCCCTTCACCAGACTTCACAGTATTCCAGAATTACAATTGCAAAATATTAGAATGGCACCACAAAAAAAAAAAAACAAAAACAAAAACACCAAAAAACAACAACCAAAAAAAAAAACCAACCAAAAAAACCCCCTTAAAACAAAACAAACAAAAAAATGACCACACAGCCCAAACCCGTGATTATCTGCAACTGCTTTCTCACAATACTTAAAGGGGTTTCCTACAAACTGTTGTAATTAAGGAACAGCTACATTTAGGTTATTCATAGTTAGAAAGGAAATGAAGAAAATACTTCTATACAGGAAGTTATACAGTAGCAGTAAATAATAAACAGGAGGTATATTGTTAAATGTAGCACGTTCAGCTGTAACCCCATGGAGTTTAGTATTAAGTTGGTTGTTTTGCATGCAGAGGTGAATTTTACAACTACTTTGCCCTATGCATATCAGAGCCCATTTGGGAGCAAATATTTTTGTACATGCAGCAGAAAGAGCGATCTCCAGAAACCCATATGTGAGACCTCTCCTTGCTCCACTGCCAGGATTTACCGTCACGCTTTAGACACTATGAATTCAATGGTGAAGATGCTACTAGAGACACTTGCCTGTGAAAGCAGGCAGCTTCATTGAGGCTTCAGCACTAAGAACATTTCATTTTGCTCACAAGAAGTTCAAAGACCAATTTCATGCTGGGTGAGATCCTGTATCACAGGACAGCTTAACATCAGCCTCTGAACTGCTGACAACCGTAGTAGGATATGTAAAAAAGTAGGACCAGCTGTAATTAGTAGTGATATAAGCCCAACAGGGAGCTAAATGCTAGCACACCAATAAATACATTGCAGAGCCTTAGGAAAGCCGTAACAGGATCATTAAATGTATGGCTTGTTACTAAACTACATTTTCTTGGCACATCCCACTTCTTTCTCCACCATATGACATCACTACAGGGAAGATAAGTTTCAATTAGAACATTTTCCAATTGTGGGTTATATAGACAAAAGAAAAATCTGTGGAGAAATACTTATTTCTCCCTTTCTTCACAACAGCCAGCCCTAGCACAAAAGCTGTTTATCCTGCCAGTGCAAAAAAAAGCTCCAAGGATCTCTCTAACACAATGATGTGTAGCAACCAGTGAATACACAGGTGAGGCCTCTTATCCACACATCCATGAAAACTGCATCGTGCAATGTCAAAAAATCAGAAATCATTTATCCAAGACCCAGTCCTGAAAATGCTCAGGTAGCTGTCAGTGTGCCTACTCCAGCAAGAGCAGGTTTCCCATAGGAACAAGGCCTCTGTCATTAATGCTCTCCCCTAATCTCAAGTTCATTTATTTGTATAACTTCACAACTTACTTTACCTTTCTTATTTAAAGAAAAAAACCCTAATGTTTTGTTCTGCAACAGGGCATCACAGCAGTTTTAGCCTTCCACTCGAAAGTAACACTTTTTCTCTTTATATGTACTGCTTGACAATAGGAACACCCATAAACCCTAAACCTAGCACTAATTAAGACAAATTACAATTTTGTCATCTTTTACTAAAAGTACGGATTTTCTCCAAAAGGTCCTGCTCTTGGGTGCACAAACATTATGAGACCTCCATGAAATAAATATAAATGTGAAGCATTGTACAAGCATCTAACAATGAATACTTAACACTTTGTGGTAGTCAGAGTTAAAATGATAGTAGAAGCAGATGACATTTCTAAAAATGCATATATAAAAATGATTAAATATTTCCTAAACATAAAGTTGTCTATATTTATACATCACACAACAAAAAAGGGACAGAAATGTTTTGTATTCAAGATCCTTATTAAGCTTTTCCTTTATTAGCACTCTCAAGTGCTAGGGAAATTTATAAAAACATGTACTTAATCCAGTTAAAATACTGTACAAAATGAAGAGGTTATGAATGCTGCCAGATCTCAGATATTTTTTTTTAATCTTTTTTAGGTTGCCTATGTAACAAAAGTAGACTTTAACTATAAGAAAAATAGCTTGGAAAGTATTCCAAAAATTATCTTAAATCCAACAATAGTCATTAGTCTGACAATGAAATCCAGATATATTCTTGCATAAATTTACATGAATACAGGTAACTTATCAAATGGTATTTAACCTACTGTTTGCTTTGAACAGTCAGTGAGTTTATTAGGTTCATATTTAACAGGCTATTCTGTTCCCATATGAAATGTGTGGCAAATTTGAGTAAAATAATGCAGTTCGTACTGCTGCAAGGCAAGTCCACAGTTATCTCAATTCAGCAAAACACAGGTAACATCAACGAAGGTTAAACTTACTTAGGGCATGAGATCATCACAGTATTCTTACAAAAGTTTATAAATTTTTCTTGGACCAAAACAGATAAGTCTTAGAAAACAATTCTTCTTCTACAGATCATACTGTACAAAACCGAAAGCACAACATGATGTAAGTAAGAGTCTTTGCTGTGATTACATGGTGTAGTGAATTTGGCACTTCAGAGTAATGAAATTTCCAATGGCACAGTTCTTATCTACAGCAGCACATAACCTGCAAATCTTGGGCAAACATCCTGTACAGGAAAATACTCTGTCTGCTGCCAACTCTGACGAAAGGAAGAAAAAAGGAAAAAAAAGACCCCCAAAGAAAGCTAGTGCATGTGCACAGCTTTGTCAAGAAAATTAAAAGGAAGGTGAAGGACATCTTTGTACTGCTTTTCTCAGTTCCTGCTGTCAGACAAGTCTGGAGAATTAAACCGTAGCCTAGGAAGAAAGAAAAAAACAACAGAAAGAACAAATTAACATTCACTCCAAAAGATTAGATCTACTAAAATATGCTTGAACTAGCTTTAAGTTACGTTAAACAGTGGGAAAAAAAATATTCAGCAATTGCTAGTTGCCAGCAAATTTTTGTTTAAAGTATTAATGCCGAAACATCAATGCTCCACATGAAGTAACAGCAGTTGGTACATGGCAATCCTAATGCACCGGTGCAAACTAACAAAGGGCTGGAAAGTGATTGACTTACAGAGGCACTTCACATGCCAACACAGAAGACCACCCAGATTTTAAGCATTTTGACATCTCTTTTCCCTTTAGCAGTTTTTCAGATTTATTATAGAAAGCACAGCTTACCTCCTACTACATCCTAGCCTGACACCCAACTGTGCGTGGTTGTCTTTACGCTGTGCTGAAAACTTTGGTTAGGCAATACACTGTCAAAGTTAAAATCTAACGTTTCTCCATCCATAAGGTCATTACGGATAATCGACTCCATGTCACAGTCCAACCGTTCAATTAACATGTCATCTAAGTCACTGGGAAGCTTCTCCTGGTGGAGGGAAACAATTCCTACCCTTCCGTAGCCATTGCAACTGTTAACAGGGGCATACGGGTTCATAGCATTCATCTGCATCGGGTGACTCATAGGCACTTGTAACGAAGTCTTCACTGTTGACAAGCGATTTAGACCTGATGTATGTGACATGGTGTTCACTGTGTGTGACAAGGCACGACCATTAACTGCAGGTGTTGGCTGGTTATGTCCTTGGTGAGGGCGGGCATTAGGGTTCATCATTTTGTTGTGGGGTGGTTGACTGCCATAAGCTGGCATCACCGAGTTAGCAACCATCAGCACATTTTGGCCTAGCCCCCTGCCACCAGCCTGGGAAACACCAGTGTCTACTGATGCCAAGATATCATTGTGCGGTGGAGAATCGGAAGTCAGTAACTCCTTCAGAAGTCCTGCGGGACAGTTATATTGGCTCATCGATCCATAGCTTGGTTTACTGTCTTGAAGAGTCTGCATAGGAATCTGGGGCAAAGAGTTCATGCTAGCTTGAGCATACGTAAATTTCCTGTAGTCTGGATTTGGTGAACCTATACTTGTGGTCGAGGATGCGAACGAGTAACCTGGTGTTTGCTGCATCAGGGTAGCAGATGAAGACTGGGTTGACACAGTCATTGATGTATTAGGTGACAAGAGATTAAGGTTATCCAAAAGATTTTCCATGTTCTCAGAATTACTCATCTCTGAAAGGCTGGGTAGAGTAGAAGTCATCTTGGTGGCTGATGATGGGTATACCATGGAGTGCACATCCCCATCTCCAAGGTCATCTTGCTCTGGCAAAATAGGAGAAAGTCTTCCGCTAATCGTACTAGCGTTAGAGCTAGTTCTAGGTCGAAATGTACTCCAGTTATCAAAGTCATCGTTACTGTGAGAGCTGGGGCTTGCAGGCCACTTCGAGAACTGCGATCCAGGGCTGTCACCATTTCCCTCTTGACCAGACTGAAGGGATGCTTTTTTCTTGGCAGCTCTGCCTCTGCTTTTGGCAAACTTGCTGTTGTTATCCATGGATGCCGCTCGCCTCCGAGGA